>NC_084988.1:14845329-15135329 GCF_963691925.1 Scomber scombrus | reverse complement strand
TGCGGATATCATAGACAGGTCGGCTGTCTATTCCCTGAGTCTCCCCACTTCACCAAACACCACAGCAAACCTGCTCAGGTGAGGATACATGTCATCACTTACTTCAATTGTGTTTTATAAAGCATTACATTTCAAAGGCATATAAATACATTTTGACATGTCTCAGTAAGAAAAGCACGGGTGTAAATGATAAACTTTATGATGGCTGAATTTCATTTAGCTGCTGTAGATTCAGGGTCCTGGCATTGTGTGTGCTGCATGACTGTCAAACTGTCATGGCTTAACAGGGCACTTGAAAAGAACAGAGCCATCGTTAATGTTGTTAGTAACACTTGTGCTTTTCCCTGTGTGACTATTAATAACATCTGCGGTGGAAAAAGGTCTGTTTTTCCAGACAATTATCTCCTGATTATCAAGTCACTGAAAAGGTTTAATGTGAAATCTGTTTCATGGAAAGGAAATTAAGTGATGCATTCAGTTTTAAAACTCTAAAGCTATCATTTGGTGTATAAAGCAAACAACATTAAAGTAATTTTAGCTAACTGAACACAAAAGTTACATGTAAAACCTCAAACAACATAAACACACAAAGAAAAGAGCAACTTAAAGAACATAAAAATACACATTCCTTTTCATGTAGGAGACGACTTTAAAATGTCTTCAGGTCTAAACTGCTGCTGATGTTGCTTTAATTTCCTGTAGATGGTGCAGGTGTACTGGCCTGTTAATGACAAAATATCTACCTCTGTTGGAGAAACTGCAGTCAATAATTCACGTTGTTAATTGCGTCACTGTGCCCACTTTGCAGACACTAATGAATATGTAGTGGTTAAAAGGAACACAGATTTCTTTACCGGACAGACATGCTTTAGAAAGCATGTAGCAACCACATTTTAAAACAGTCCTTCATATGTTGTAGAAAAAACTCACAGATTTCCCTCACTAGTCCTTAAGGAAATATTTTGAATAATTTTAGAGGCCTATGACGCAAAGTACTTTTCTTAGAAAGGCTAAAACTTCAGGGCTGAATTAAAGGGGGTAGGTCACATGTATTATTTTGTGATAAATACCCAGGGAGACTGTCCTCCCAAGAAAAACAACAGAATTATTTCAAGAAATACCCCAAAAAAGATGAACGTCAGGAAAAGTTCACATTCTACTAAAATACAAATTACACATGGGGTTTGGGCTAATGACCATATTTTAAGACTCAGTAACTGTAAATTTGACTAAAACAAAATTTTTGAGAGATAAAATCTATCCCACTGAAAATGTAATTGCACTGTTAGATGAATAAAGAAAATGTAATATTAGTAACAAGGGGTGGGAGCACTGGGGGGACTTGGACTCATGGCTCCAGTCTTTCTGTCTACAGCCCTGCTAATAGTGCGTTTCATCAAAGGAGCTCTCAGCCACCAACACGTAATACTTGATGATTTGTCTGTGTTGGCGCCCCCTATAAAAAACGAAGAGTTAATTACGACAGTAAATTCATATAGTCCAGCTGACCCTGTGAACACATAAAGTACAGTGTCACAATGCCTGAGCCATTATAAAGTGAATAATGACTCATTAATTGCGGGTCTATCTAGTAATAGTTATTACTTATGTTGTATATCCTTGTGTTTTCTCTTGTACTGACCTCTGTATATCTGCTTGTTTAATTTGGAAACCAGCCAGTGAAAAAAAGGCTGCACTAGAGGGGAGATTATCTTCAATGCTTTTTGTCTTATCGCTGGATAACCGAGTCTCTTGACATATATGGATAAACCCGTCACCCTGCAGTCTGACAATACAGTCCCAAAATAATCTGAGAGAGGAGGGCACAGCTGCTGCGCTGCGCCGCCGGGCTGTGCGCTGAGTGAAACGCTGCCGGCACATTTACCACCAGAAATGACCAAATTCAGCTATTCCGAATATTTATCGCAGTTTCGTAATGCAGGGGGCAAATTTACTAATGTTCAGTCGCGACTGCAAGGCGACAGCAGGAGAGGAGACAGTCAGGGCGACGTAACGACAGAGCCGGAGTGAGTCTTTATTGTTGTGAGCTGTTCGACACGGAGGCTGCGTGTGTGCGTGTGTGTGTGTGTGTGTAAGTGAGGTCTTATGTGTCAATAAAGAATATGAGTAAGACACATTTAATCATGTCTGGTTTAATAACCATCACTTAGATTACTCACTCATGTTAATTAAAGTCAAATAAATGTAGATAGTCATATAAATATAAAGCTCAGGGTCCATGGTTGCATCTAAATTAAACCCCTGTGCTGATAAATGTCTGAAATTACACTTTAATTTGTGTATATATATGTAATTTTCTACTCCTTTCAAGGGATGTGGACCAGGTGGTCTTTGCCATCAGGAGAGGGGATGTGGAGGCCATTAATGATCTGGCAACATCCACACCTCACAGCCTGATGAAGGAGAACAATGATGGGTGGATACCTTTGCACGATGCTGCATTCTGTGGACAGACTGAATGCTTGAAGACCCTTCTGAGGGGTATGACAGAAATTTGTTCAATTTGTAAGGGTAACCTACTGTTAGATGTATTCAAAGAGGGGTTTTAGGGCACTGTTTGTTCATTTTCAAAATGCTGAATGAGTCACTCACTGTGACTTTATGTGATATGTGTGCTTTCTACTTTAGCCCATCCAGGATCAGTTGACAAACGTACCTTACAGGAACAGACGGCCTTGCTGCTTGCTGTGTCTTGTGAACACTTGTCATGTGTGCGGTGCCTTCTAGAGACAGGTGCTGACCCTGACATTGGCAGTAAGAACAAAGAAACCCCTTTGTACAAAGGTACAGCATTAAATAATTGCTACACAACAGAACTATTTAGAAAAATAAAATATATACAGATAGTTATGTTACAGCAAGGTGGTGGCCAGATTTGACTCCATATCTTATGTGTCTTTGCAGCCTGTGAGTTGGAGAACGTGAATATGGTGAGCCTTATTCTCTCATATGGGGCCACCGTGAACCAGCGGTGTGGCCAGGGCTGGACGGCCCTCCATGAGGCCGTATCCAGGAACAACACAGAGATCTGTGAGCTACTAATAAGAGCCAGGGCCGTAATCAACCCCGCAAACACATACAGCATCACACCACTCACTGTAGCAGCTCAGCGAGGACAGATGAGGGCACTATGTTACCTTATTGGAAAAGGTATACTTTTATCTACTACTTACTTTTGATCTCCCTAATAATTTTGAAAAGGGTTTTAATGAAAGAATGTTTTTGTTCAGGTGCTGATGTGAACATGCAGACATGTGATGGTGTCACAGCACTGCATGAGGCCAGTAAAAATGGCCACAAGGAAATTGTAGCAGTGATGTTGACTAAAAATGCAGATGCCAACAAACCCACTAACTCAGGACTGCTGCCTCTACATGTTGCTGCCCAGTATGGACACCACGAGTAAGTTATGCTAAGTTGTTAATGAGGTATTATAATTGAAAACACTGTATTCAGATGCAACATTTGTGGTTATAATGTACAGTAATAGAGTTGTTATTATAAATAGTGTATTATGATAACAATTATAATTCTCTCTGTGTGTTGTCTTTAAGTATTTTTATTAAACATGTTTGTTTAACATGTTCAGGATTGTATCCCTGCTCGTCTCAGTGACAAGTCGAGCCAGGATTCGCCACAGTCGGATCAGCCCCCTCCACCTGGCAGCGGAGCACAACAGACACACAGTGGCAGCTGTGCTGCTCAAGACAGGTGCAGATGTAAATGCTAAACTGGCCCACAGTCACTCCATCCAGTATGCTGATGGACGTGCAACAGCCCTCAGCTTTGCTATTGCCAATGGCAGCACTGAGACAGCAGAGGTGTTACTGAACGCTGGCGCTAGTCTAAGTCTGGACCCAGTTAGTCCTCTATTGATGGCAGTACGGCAGGGCAGTGTCAGCACTGTGTCCTTACTGCTGGAGAGAGGGGCCGATGCCAACGCCAGAATCCCCTCTTACGCCACAACGTTTCCTACTGTTGTTGCACTCTGCATGAATAACCTGCCTCTCCTCAAGTGCCTTTTGGACAATGGCTGTGATGCCCTTTCCTGCTTCACCTGTACATATGGCAAGGCATGTCACCCAACATCAGCTGAATCCCATATAAGAACTTTTGGTGGTAATGGATATGATTTGCAGAGTGATGGCATGCTCCCTTTAAACTGCACTGAACCACCAGAAAAAGCAACACAGGTATGAAAAATAAGCAAAAACTATATTATGGATTTCAGAATAAGTGAAATCTATTTTGTTTTTTTAAATAATGTATCTTTTTTGTGATTCTTCTCCTCTTTAGTTCTGTGAGTGGATTTCAACATCACTTATGTGTAAATGGGCAGGACCGATTATAGATTTGATGCTGGAGCATGTCAGTCATGTTCAACTGTGCAGCAAGCTCACTGAACTCCTGGACAGTCGAGAAGAATGGCTCACTGTTAAGAAGAAGTTGTGTAAGTATAAAACAAAATCTTACACATTTACTTAAAACACTTCCATCCTTACAGCTTTCTATCTCTCTCTCTTTCATGCATGCATACAGACACAAAAGTAGCCTATAAAAATGCTAAATTGCATCCAATCCTCTTTGTCTTTCCATAGTGTCACCTCGTCCACTGCTGCACCTATGCAGGACAAGGATTCGGACCCAAGTGGGGACACAAAGACTGAGATCTCTCACAAGCCTACCTCTGCCAGACAGACTAATCAGATACCTGAACCTGACTGACTGACTTGAAGATTAACTTTAAGTAATATAAGCAGCAGAGCCGTGAATAGATTGTTCTTTTTTTTTAGCTGCATCTAATATCATGAATCTGTAAATGTTTTTTCAAAGCAATTCTCTATGTATAAGATATCTATTTATAAGACCTGTGATGTGTCAACATGTTTCTTTATTCTGTCTTCTTGAATGTTTTGTAGTTTCACAGAAGCCCTCAGTGAAAGGTAAAAACAATCTTATGCCCAAATGAGTTCTTAAGGGAAGTTGAATCATTTATTTAAAAATCAAAGTCATTGTATCAAATGTGTCTATCAAACATTACTTTGACAAAGAAAAGCAATCTATGTCCCACATTCTATTCTCATAGTTGAAAGAGGAAGCTAAAACAGGATGTCGTCTTTCATTTGCATGACCTTGAGTGCTTTGAAAAAAAAAAGTAGTTCTGTATGAACCTAAAAGTAGAAACCTTTTAACTTACTGTCAGCTTTCAGATACTTGGTGTCATCAGACTGGCATGAGAGAGAACATGATGAAGTTATTCTGCAAGTGCAATTTGGTCCTTTAGATTTAAACAACAAAAATAGATGACTAATTCCAATAAGTGCTTGGGGAAGTGTCTCATTTTCAAAACCTGAAAGAGAAAGAGTTGGCTGTGTAGAACAAAAATAATTAGTCCTATTTACACTTTTTTGTTTGATTGGTCCTTCAATATTCTCATTAAATGAACCCAAACACACTGAAGATTGGTGACTGGACGGTGGGCTTGGTCGGTATGGGTTTGACCACAACATGTGTGTGAATTTTCTGTCCATAAGGATGCTCTAGTCTCTCTGTCTCAGTCCCTGTTACCTTACTCCACAGTCCCAGGGGTGGATTGGGGACAACAATGTGACTGTGGAGGACCTGATGTCCGTGGTACTGGAACGGACAGCAGCCGCACATACTCACACAGTGGTGAGACGTCAGGTCCAATTTCAGCGTCTCTTTGTCCACAGAGCTGCGTCGACTGGACGCAGACAATGGGGGCTTTGCATCATCATCATAACCTCTTTTCCTCTTTTCATTTTCTCCACCCTCACTTGTGCCTGCGAGGCTTTTTTTCAATCCTAAATGTGAGTGCTCCCTCTTAGTCTGGGTCAGCTTAGGTTCCTCCCAGAAAGAGGCTGGTAGTTGGCGTTTCCTCATAGGCACCTGCTCCACAGCGCTCCCCGCGTTCTCCACATTTTGCGCATCTGAACCGGCCTTGTCTGCGACCTTCATACTCTGAACAGTCCCCATCGGTTTGGCACACCCATTCTCAGCAGATCTGTGCGTGTGGCATCTCGGGACTCTGGAGTACTTCTGAGAAAAACGCTTCAGTTGTTTCTGCAGATATTTCCTGTGGTCCACGGAGCGTCTGCATGGAGCTGATTTATCCAAGGCCGCCTTAATGTCGCTGGACGCCAGATTTACAAAATTCAGCAACGTCTTGACCTCACTGTCTGCATTTGCCATTTTTCCAAGACGTTCATTAAATTAATCCATGTTAAAATAAAAAAAAATAAAAAATAAAAGTTATAGTCCACAATCAAGATCTGAAAGGAAATCAGAAAACAAGTGTAAGCAGTGCGTAATTGCGTCTCTTTTTCTGCTTAAGAAATTCTGCAATTAGGCACAAATTGGATGTGATATATATCAATTTATATCACTTCATAAAGTAATAACCCTTCACCCACCACTGCTGGATGAATCCAGACTATCGCGAAGCCACAGTCCAAGCACAGATTTCTCTCCAGGCTGCAGTAGGAGCACTCCAACAAGTTGAATGAATATAAACTCCTTGTAGTTATGGTGCTTTCCTTGAACCAATCAGCGACCCCAGGCCCCTCACAATGCACCACAATCAGCCTCCAAGCGCCCTGGTATCGAATTCTTCACCACTGCAAATTGTTGTCATGGAGATCTGTTAAAAAAAAGAAGAAGAAAGAAAGAAAAAAAAGCCACTGAGGAGATGCGATATTTCTCTTACACGGTGATTTCTCCGCGTCGGACAAACATCTCTGAAAATCCGGATTGTGCATGAATAAAAATAAGTGCAAAGTCTGCAAAAAATATGCATGCGTTTTAACTTACACGGGAGCTATTTAAAGTTGAGTTTTTAGCATAGATACCCCTTATACCCTCCCCAAGAGTGATGTCAGCTGTAGGATTTGGTAGGGGGGGATCTAAAGAGTGCATAACCATGGAAAGGGGCTTGAACGCTCAAGAATCTTGTCTTTCTGTTTGCCCCCTCAATCGAGCGACACAAAGGCTGAATTACTCATTCAAACCTCGCAGGACAAAGGGAAAGGAGCTGGATAGCACTCCTGCATTTGTAGTCAAACATTTAGAGACTTAAATCGAGTCGTCATGAAGGAGAAAGAGTCGGACAAAGCCCATAGAATTGCCATCAGCAAACATTTTCCTGTGTCATATTATGGGGTCTCCATGGCTCCCTCTGGCCCGCGGACAATAGCACAAGTTTGCACACTCGAATACTGTCACCCTGCCAACGGCAACAAGGGCCCAAAACAGGACAATCCCCAGAGAAAGCATGGGCTCCGCGGGGAAGGTTGCAATAGAGGAGGAAAAGGGGACTTGTGAAATGCTAATTGAGCTTCATCCCCTTATTGAAGTGGGGAAAGAGTACCTATCGTTCCATTGAACAGCAGCAGCAGTGGAATGAGATGTGAGGAAACAGTTTGTCTGGTAAGTAACACCTCATGTCTGTGCTTTATGCTGCCCTCATATCATTTGGCCTGAATCAGTCTTTCTGCAGGCTATATGAAGGATACAGGCCATTTATTTTTGACTGAACTGGAGGCAACATGATTGATTGACCCATTCACTCAGCTTGGAGTTGTCTGATAAGAGCCCAGCCGGTCTATATGTGCTCTGACTGGTCTATTTTTTCAAGGCATCCCTCTTGTTGTGAAGAGGCAATGGGACCCTATTGTCTTCTTCTCTTCTTCTTCCCTTCACCTCTCTGTTTAGCTGAAAAGGGCCAATTAACAATGGGGCTCCCCTCCCCTGGCCTGTCACCCCACTCCTGTGCTTTTGAAGTGAGGGAGAATGAGAAAGAGGAAGCACAGTGGCATCCATATATCACGCCATGTGCCCATGTGCCGCATGTGTCCTTGCGCCAAGACAGGGGGATTCAACTTCTGAGTAATACTCAATGTTTTTCCTTCCTTTCTATATTCACCTTTCCACCATCAGTCCACCTAACATAGACACACACTCACATTAATACCTACAGACGATTTACAGTCTCTCCACCTAACTTGCATATCTTTGGTGAAAATTTGCAAGAGTTTGCTTGGGCCTGATGATGATGATGTACAATCACTTAATTTGCATACTGAAGTAGAACTCTCTTTTTACTAAGAAGTCTGCTGTCATGTGCACTCTGTCCATACAGGCTCCTTTACAAAACTGCTGTGATGCATATAAGGACTTTTTCTGTCACTTGTGTTATTTGCTCAAAAATAGCTAAAATTAGACTGGAAAACATTTTACTTATGCTCAAGGGGGAAATTAGGGGTTACAGCAGCACAGGAAACAGATCTGACAAAGATAAAAACAGATCACAGAAATTAAAAATAAGAAGAGCTGAGCCATAAATCAAAGTCTGTTAAAAGTATACAGTATCAGGGTTGGCAGATCTAATACTTCTCTATATGTCAAAGTAAAATGGGAATCAGATCTAAATATAGAAATATCTGAGGATGAACGAAATGCAACACACATCTATACATTCCAGGAAATGGAAGAAATTTGGTTGGAAGTATTGAATTTGTTTCTTCATCACAGCTCACATTAAAAATAAACCACTCCATATTCAACAGCAGTGTTGTTTGAGATTGTGTGGGCACATACATGCTAAACATCTCCACATCGTCAGATCATGTGAAAAGCTTAACATATCTTTAACCCTTAGAGACATTTTTGGTTATGCAATTCCTGAAGATATTAAATTAAGATGCGCATGATAAGTAATAGGATGTATATGTGATGAAAAAACTAACTTGGCCATTAGAAAGTGGATCAAGAAATGGTTTCCTTTGTTTTCAACTGTAGCATACAGTATATCTGTTTTGTTATGACTGAAAAGTGACAAAAGATACATAAACAAAATAAGTACAGACAATTATACAGCAAATAGAAAAGTATGACATGTGCAAAAGAAAATCCAACTTTAATTTCCTTACATTCCTCTATAATGAAACAATGTTCTGCAGTTTTTCAGGTATTTTGTGATGGGAAACCTTTCAGACTGAGAGACGCTCTGGGAAAGTTCTCTGAAGTTTAAATAACAACTCATTCTTCAATTTTTTCAATCTGATCTGTTAATGTTTTTATTCCAAGGACCTTGCCAGACGTTGACACTAGATGGCAATCCACCTCCACTGTGATGAAGCCCAACAGGACTGTTGTATTTAAAACGATATACAGATTGTAAAGCTTAATGCAGCTGAGTTAATCTTCTCTGAACATTAATGTTCCTTGATTGGCAGAGGGTATTTTTAAATGACTGTTAGTCGGAAGGAAACAATATGTGTGTTTGCAAAGATGTGAATGCTGATTCTCATCTTGGCAACAATAATCTCACTGAAAGACCACAGCAATTTTATTAAGAGGTTTTCTTATCTGAGTTTAAAAGGGCTGTGATGTATGTTGTGGCAGATTGCAGGTTGTTAGAATGAGCTAAGGCAGCAGGAAGGAACCGAGAGGATGTAGTGCTTTTCTCTTGTCAGATAATCGATACTGGGACAGACTGTAGGAGAGGATGGACGAGCTGAACTGCTGGGCAGACCATATGCCAAAGCCAGGTTTCTATACTTCAATAACTCTGGAAAAAAGGGGGTCTGCATTGTGTACGTGCAAATGCAGTTTAACAGCAGCTGTGGATTTTCCACTCTAAAAGTCATCCACAGCTCTTGTGCATGAGCTCACCCCATTACTGTCTGTGAAGAGCTGTTTGATAAGCAGGAGATGTGATAAACGCTCAGCCGCAACAAAAAGGCTGCAGAGCTCCATGCTGAATTCACTGATCTTAATCCAAAGTTGTTTGGAATAGTTGACTTATATGCTATTTGTGTTATTTGGAATATAAGCAGGATATGACACAATTGGCTGTTGCTTCTGTAATTTAAACCACAGGCAATACTTCCAAACAGAAGACAAATCCTGTGGGTGCAACGAATGAATGTGGACCTATGAAACATGAATAAGCAATGAAAATTACATGCGGCCTGTGCAGTAGGTTTGTATATTGAGCACAGAAACTATTCTGCAAAGCGCAC
The DNA here is from genome assembly GCF_963691925.1 of Scomber scombrus. Classification (NCBI taxonomy): domain Eukaryota; kingdom Metazoa; phylum Chordata; class Actinopteri; order Scombriformes; family Scombridae; genus Scomber; species Scomber scombrus. The sequence goes on along the minus strand of NC_084988.1, from coordinate 15,125,265 downwards.
GTCGGGGTTCAAGCATAGTTCAAGCAAAGTTCCCTGTGGAGGGTAGAGGAGGAGAAATTATTTAAACTGTGCAACCAATTAATCTATAGATTGCTTTCAAGATTAATTGTTTGGTGTATAAAGTGTACAAAAAAATGCCCCCACAATATCCTGAAGTCCATGCTGACATCTGCAAATGTCTTGTTTTGTCTCATCAACATGATTCAAAAGATCTTCACAATTAAGAATCAATAATTTGGTATTGTTTGCACTTTTTCTTGTAAAATGATACAGGCAAATCATTACAGTCATTTAATGTCAACAGACAATAGTGTTCTTAGTACTAGGACTAGTTCCTACTTTATGTAAATGTAGTGATGTAAAACAATTGTTTGATAAAGTATCCAAAATGATCCAAAAAGAAGTATTGTGTAGCAGCTCTTGTTCTTCCCTGCCTCCCCTGCACTTTTTAATGACACCAGGGCAAGCACTAAGGTTTTATTCCCACTGTCAGATAACTGTTTTAGTAAATCCCAATAAACAGTGCATGTCACGTTGGCATCCTAGTACCATGTACATGGCTGTGGGCTGTGGGGTAATTTCATAACTGTGCCTAGTGAAGACCACCAACATTATTATGCAACACTCTCTTCTTTAAAAACATTGCACTCTGATTCTTTGCACTCTGGCCTGCATCATCATCTCTTATAAACTATATCAGCAAGGTATAGTGACGAAAATAGAAATAAATGAAGCTGGGGTTTAAGAAATACATATCATATAAATGTCTTTGTGTTTCAGCATTACCAGTAAGTGCCAGGTTACATCAGTGCTGTTTATCTCAGCCTACTTTGGGACATTGGACCACAGAGTGTTCTAGCAGGCACACAGCACATCAAACACTGGGTATGGCAATGTTTTCAGTCGGTAGGCGTCTTGCACTCTCTCTCTCTCTCTCTCTCTCTCTCTCTCTCTCTCTCTCTCTCTCTCTCTCTCTCTCTCCACTTGACTTTAATTCGCTCTAGTACGCGTCATCCTTACGGACTCGCCTCCACGCATTGTGGGCTATTACTTTATCCCTGGACCACAATATAAAAAAAAAAACAAAAAAAACAAAAACAAACAAAACCCAACTGACATCACCTACGCCTTTCATAACCACGTCCCCTTCCCCCGTGCTTTTTGGGGACTTTTTGAGGAGCGGAGGGTGAATTGGTTTTGAGCACACGCTGTCAGGATGAGCTGATGTGAGCGCTGCATCAAGTGCGCGGTGGTGATGCTCCCGTATAAAACAGCCCGCTGTATTTTGGCACAGAGGGGAATGCATCAGTTTAACCCTCGGCTCTGCCCTCCGGACTCGCCCATACAGTATTCAGCCTAGATAAGTTGAGGGGATGTGTCAGTTTATTGTGAGGAATCCTGCCGCACGATATTCCTGAGGATCTCTCTGTCCGTTTTTTTTCTTCAACTTCGATGGCTTGAGTGGCCCATTTGCACTCATGCTTGCAGCCGAGGAGGGATGTAAGGTACGGGCCATCTACCGCCCTCACATTGCACAGAGTAGCGGCGTGATTCAGGTCGCTATCTGAGTGCCAATAAGCAAATAAACTACTTTCGAGATGTGAATGATCCGAGATTTGCTACTCATTCTGCCGGCTCGCCTGTCCTATGCTATCGACAACGGGATTTCAAGAGGAAAATGATTGTGGCATAAACTATTTCTGGAGACGCCTGTCACAGATATCGCCGCTGAATTGGACAGGGTGGATGGTTATTTCCCAAACAGTTAAAGCCTATGTATACTGCATTCATTTATTGGAAACGCTGCCTAGTATCTTCGAGAACAGCGCAAGAGGAATGCTGGTCCAAGATCTAATGCCATTTACTTTAAGTTTTTGGCCTTTTTTCTTCGGTCATTGCTTTCTCTCACTATTTTTACTCTCATGCCAGGTAAGTATCATATTCAGGCGCGCCACTTGTCAGTTTACGCATGAGAAGAGGTTACACCAATGTAGCAAGAGTTTGATTTAGTGGTTCACTACGGGGACGAACTGGGAAGCTGATGAGATTTGTCAAGTAACTTATTTGCTTATTAAAATATAGTTAATCTGTAATGCACTGTTTGTGTGTCTTCACCAGGTGTTGGGCTCACCAGTTCATGGTAAAACCTGTGTTTAGGAAATACAGACAGACATGCATGTATAGAGTTTCCTTGAAAGCATTAGAAAAATAGATATGTACAAGTACACACAGGCACATACAGAGAGAGAAACACTCAGCTCTCTTGTAGTGGGAACATGGAGTAGCCAACTGTGTTTTTATGATAACAATATTCAGTTATCCCACCAGGATCCCCGCAGCAGGCATATGTTAGTGATGAGTATTCTAACCTCTGCCCCGTGCTGCTGCCTACAGATAGTGGTGAGCTGTTGTTCACACGCACGCAGTGTTGCCAGGGTTCATGTGTAATGTGATCTGCTTGAGTTTCCAAGTCCACCCACACACACTCCTCGGGGCAGCCTGCTGCCCACTCTGTTGGTGGGTGGTTTCTTACAGGGAGTGGGCTGCAGCCATAGACGTGCTACTATTCTGCATGAACTACATACACAGCAGCCCCGGTGACAACAACACTGGAGCTTGTGATATGAAAAGAATGCTGAGAGGATATCCACAATGCTGCTAACTAAGAGGCTGCTGAGTGTTCAAACATCTCCATTTGTGCTGCACAGTGTTGTGCTGATGGTACTTGTGAGTAATGTGTTGAAGGACAGTGCCTCAGCCATTTCAATACCTTTGTGTTTTTCTTTCCCTCTCCATAAGGGAGAACTCCAGAGGTCATGTTCACGGACTGTGGCGGAGAAAGTTAGTGAACAGTGCCAGCTGGCATGCCACTGTAGAAGATACCCTCCCCTTCCTCCTCCTCCGCCTCCACCGCCTCCTCCGCGGCTACTGGGCACCACAGGTAATAATCCCAGCTTGCACTCCCAGGCTTCACACCTGTCTGGCTCCAGAACTGTCTGTCTCACTCTCAGTCTGCTCTCACCCCACAGTTGGATATCATTCCAAGCCAGACACAGGTGTTAAGTAACTGGCTATAGTCTGAAGAAACTGTTTTGAAGTGTTTCTTTTTGCACACAGGGGGAAAAATGTACCATCAATCCTCCGAGACTTACGTGTGAGTGCCCATGCTTAGGCGCAGTTTTTACACGTGTGCGTCTGTGCGTGTGATAGAGCCAGCAGGATGTTGACAGCTGAACACAAGACTAATTTATGCCGGGTCTAACCTTGGGGAGTACCCAGCTGCCTGTGAAATCCGTGCCTGCTGGGCTGCCAAGCACAGTGGTTCAGTGATAGGGTTTCCCCCGGAGGACCCCTGATTAAAACACAGATGAGTTAATTAAATTAGCTTTAATTTGATAGAGATAAGGGGCTAATGAACCAGCCCAGTAGTTCCAGCTTCGTTTTGAAGTTGAGCTGGCGGCAATAAGAGTGTGTGTGTTTGCAGTTCTGCATGTTAGAGTGCTTGTATACAACAAGCGAGCATATCTGTGAGGATGTAGTCTTTTTTACAGCAGACCTCCACCCCAAACCACCATCACCACCCTGAAACTCCCTCTTTGGTCCCACTCAGAGATGGTAAATCCATTGATAGATAGGCTAACATATTTCACTGGCCTGCTCTCTGAAAGTTGAGATGATTTGTTTGTAGTCTCAAGCACGTTAATGAACAGTGCACTGAGATATGGGACAGGCATTGCTGATGATGCAGCCATAGTGAGCTATTACTGTGACTCTTTAGACTCACTCCCCCTGAGCCCCTAATATTATGAGTGAGGAGGTGTACTTAATCATCAAAGTCTCACCAGACAGCGATGGAAAGGTTTTAATCAATCCATTCCAATTTTTTTTTTTCTTTCTAGTCAATTTAGATGTAGACCTCTTTTTTTCCCCTGACTCACTGTATGAGCTACCTATGTATCCAGAGTTATAGACCCTTCTGTGATTGATGTCAAGGTCACTGCATAAATGCTGCCAGGACCATCTGACTGTAAGCTAAGTGGGGGTTTGAATGCCCAATTATGTCCGACGCATGAGTGGAAGTCTGAGCACAGTATTCACACTGTTTGATGCCTCCATAAACAGCAGTATGTCACGAGAAATATGATAAATAGGCCTATTCCTATTCCTTTTAACTTTACACGGATTTGTTTGCAGTAGGTGGAGACATCATGAATAATTCAGATTACATTTTTTGCTTTAAACTGTAGTCTTTAAAAATGCCATGAATATGCATGGCTAACATGAAAAACTGGGACAATGGCTGAGACCTTATCTATCTGCTAAAAGTCTGACGAAATTGAGAAATTGGCAGTGCGAAGGAAGCGTCTGTGTGCTAAAAATGGTTTGCCTTCAAAGGAGCGTGCTTTATCACAATGAAGTAGATCCTTACCACTGACTGAATTAAATCCTACAGCCGTTGACAAAACGCAGGATTAGAAAATGGAAGTTTGGCTGAGAGGAGCTTTTAAATTCATAGTGACTTATGACGTACGCTGTGCAGGGGAGAGCCATGCCTTGTTATTTGCTCCGTCTAAATGTGCTGTGTTGGAAAAGAGTCCACAGCATTACTAAGGAGTATTTGTTGCTATGTTGTAAACCCTTCCTCTCATTCATGACCAAATAACTGTGAATGCAGGAGTTAGAAGTTTGTTATTGCATATGCAGTGCAGTGTATTTTTTTTCAAGACCATCAAACTGAAACAAACCACCCTTCAGATAGATAGATAAATATGCACATGACTAAACTGATTTATGGATTGTAGGGGTGCATTAAATGCTGCAGAAAGAGAAAAGAGGTCTGCATTACACACACAAAGTTGCTGATGCACATAATGTTATACAACATTCCTGGTGAGTGGTCTTACTCCACAGATCTAATGTGGAAAGAGCAGGAGGTTCGTGCAACAGTAATTGGTGTGGACAAGAGTGCTGGTGTAAGGAAGGCTGACGGGACCTTAAATGATTCATGGTGTCGGCTTGGATATCTTTGAACGTTGAACCTAAGACCTACAGAACAGGCGAGGACACGGCCGCTTCCCAACTCAGAGAGCAGGGAGAAAAATCTCTCCGTGGTGCTTCATTGTTTTGTGGTGTTACAGTTTAGATGATTGTATTTATGATATTCTTCTCATTCTCTTCTCCTGTATGCGTGTCTCTCTCCCCCTGCTCCCTCTTCTCTCCGTTTTGAAGTGGCAGAGCCCATGGTGCCCTTGTTGAGGCCCTGGTGGACGGAGATGGACATCATAGTGCTTGGAACGGTGGCCTGTGCCTCAGTTGTCTTCCTCCTCTCAGCCATCATCATCTGCTACAAGGCCATCAAGAGGTTGGATGTCACTATTTTATTTTCTGTCCCTTTTAGAACATATTCTTACTTATGACTGAAATATCTAAAAGTGAGAAAAAAAAGGAAATTGGAACTGTGCAAGTTACTCAGCATATCATGTGTAATTTGACCCATAGGAGAGTGTATCATTTCTCCTGGTTTCATTGTTAGAATGATTCAGAAAGATGACCCTACCATTACCCTCTGGGTCACTCTGAGGTCAGAGGTTAGATAATGGAATGGGTTGTAAATGTCATTGAGGATGATCCACTGCACTGAGTCATGCAGAAACATCCCACACTCTAAATTAATGTATTGAGGTGCATGATGACCTGACGTGACGATACTGTGTTGATTTTAATTTGCATAACTGTCTAAAGCTTCTTAGAATGGCAGCTGGGTTCATGGAAGTGAAAGCGGGAGGCAAGCAGATGAATCCCAAGACGCTGCTGTTGCAGCGGGAACTGTTTCCCCCATTTGGCTTATTAGAGAAAAGGCTGCGTGAGGTTTTAGCCCGCAGCACAACCCAGACCCAATTCTCTGTGTGACATTCTGGCAGCACGGTGTCACACATGCACTCTGACTTACACGTTAATGTTCTCAGACATTTAACAAACACAGATACACACGTCCACATCGTGCAAAGCACTGCACATGCACAGAGTGCCTCTCAGAGCAAACTTGTGTGCACCCATCCATAAATACACAACATCTTTACATACATATATACATCCTCTTGACATATTTACACACTCTATAAAATATGGCATAAATAGTGACTCTCACACACCCATATGAGAGTCGCCACAAATGTGTGTCCTAAATCAGGGAGCTACTTCTATGTTTTATTGATGTGTGTTTAAACAGATTTAGTATCATACCTTATTATATTTATGGGACTATATTAAGCCTGCATGCCAGATATGGCTTTCCTCAGCAGAACTCTATTTCTCCTTTCTTTAAACAACAAATAGGCAAAGTCAGGCAGCGGAAGTAATGGGTGGTTGGCTCAGGAATTCATTATGGCAATTCTCCAGCCCCCTGTGTAGCCAAGGGGCACCTTTTTTAATGCAGCAGTGGTAGCAAAGTGTTGTTGCAATATGGGCTCTAGCCCCAAACCCAAGTCATTATTTATGAATTAATTTGCGCAGTCATTCAGTCGCAGGCAACATCTTTTATACATGCAACCGGGTCGTGTCCTGAAGCTCTGTGGGCTCTAGACTGCAGACAATGTGCCACACCAAGCTGCCGTCCACTCTGAATGAGAAGGGGAAAATACACAGGTCCAGCCAGACTGGCTTCATTAGACATTCATTAGTCACCAGCCAATAGGATAGTAGTCCTAGGAAAAATGTAATTCCTTTAACATCTGTCATGGATGCTCTAATCATCTATGGTTCCTGAGAGGAAGGGAGAGGAAACAGCACAGCGAAAAGGACAGATAAAATGTTGTCTACCAAAGCAAGCAAAGGCAGTAATTGAGCATCTTTGTCAATAACAATGTGAGAGAGGATGTGTCAGTGAGAAAAACACAGCCAGTTATATATAGCCCTTCCAGCCCCTCAGTGCTCCGGGCTTTCCCAATGAAAATCAGCTGGCCGAGGGCCAGGGCCTGAGAACCACAGACAGCAGAGGAGCTAGGTCTGCAGGTCCCAGCCCTCCTGGCCTTTTGTTATTTTTTTATAATCTTTGTCTGCCACTCATCTGTCAGAAGCAAAGGGGCCTGGAAAAAACACTTCCATACAATTCTATTCAGAGTCCACAGCACCAGGGAGGCTGGTGTGTGCAAGCATAGAGAAGAGGATTCAGACACATGCTGCGTTTCAGTGTTGCTGTGCCATCCAAAGCAAAAGACATGATGCTGCAGTCCAGGCTGTCAGCCATCCAAGAAGCCAAAACAAACAAAACTCAAACCCACTGACTAATGAAGCTAGATGCTTTTCCTAATCACTTACTGCTCTGGGAGGCTTGTCCAAAGACGGATAATACATCACAGCAGTTCTGTCCAAGGGCAATACAGTACATCCAAAATACTGAACTAGAGATAGTATGCAATAAAAGGAAAAGACTTGTCAGGCAAAATGGTTTAAAATCCAGTATTTACTGATACATTATTAATCTCCTCTGTCACCTCTCTTATTTTCAAAATTACTATACCAGCACCATCAAAACCGATGACAGATTTTTACAGTCTGTTTTTTAATATTTTTTCTTTGAACCATAGCATGTTACTCTAATTTCCAGATGGTTGGAGTAATTGTAAACAGCTCAACACGTCCCAATTTCACCATGATCCATTCCCCAAACTTCAAACAGGAATGTGCGCTGTGATTGCACAGCTTTGATATGAAATATTCATCTAACCTGTGAAGTGTTGTGTTGCCACCTGCCATGTGTCAACAGCATGGTATCTATTATTGAAAGCCCGGGTAGAGGTCGGATTGAGGCCTGAGTGCTTGGCCCTGTGTGGTGGCCCCGAAGCGACATGGTCAGTGTGATTGGAGATTACAATCCAAGGAGAAATAAGCAAAGCTGAAGCACCTTCCAGCAAACTATAGATCACCAGTGTCAAACTGAACAGCAGCCCTTTTCAACATAACAGATGAAATATTGACCTCTTCAAAATATTACAAATTTGAAATCATTAGTGAGCCACAGGGACGTTACATAACATGAAATGAATATCAGCCCCCACAGACTTTCTTTTCTGAGTAGGAGAATTTCCAAAATGGCTGTAAACAATCCCGCCTGGCCCCTAGAGAAAATTTTGGTATATCCCTTCTCCCCTAGCTGCAGCTGCTTGAGCCAATCTTCTCCCCCGCAGCAGAATGTGTTTCCACCCCAGGGCCGGACTGTTTCCTTTCTCAGGCTTTCCCCGGGTCCCACAGGGACTCAGCAAGCAGCATCTGTCCTACATGGCCAGCATGTATCCCTGGTGTCCTGAGCTGTAGGACCCCTCCCAGCTGACAGAGTCCTACAGGAAGGCTTAGTCATAGACCCACATTTTGTTTACAGCTTTGCCCAAGTTCTCACATCACCTCCAACAACCCCAACCACTGATGCAGCTTGTGCGTATATTCGCATTAAGGCCACAAAGCCTGACATTTTTATTGGGAGACAAGCATTCTAATTCATTTAGCAGGGTTTTTTAATTAGCTGCCCACACAGATATATACAAATATGAAGACAGATATCATAACCAATCTAGGACGAAAGGAAAATCACACAAATAAAGCTTGAGTTAATAGTGAGAAGATTGTATTGTTTGTAGTGGAAACCCATTAAAGTCTGTATGTTTGATGTTTTTGAGCGTGACTTTGGTGAAAGATAAAAGTTCTTTCAGCTGATGGTTCCAAGCTGAGCAGGATTTCTGAGGAGCTCTGATGAAAACAGGAGAGTGGAGATGCATAGCACTGAAGTGACAGCTGAAAACAGCCCAGGCAGGAACAGGTGTAAGGGCTGACAGCACTAAGATGAGTGTTTAACAGGTGTGGCAAATTCTGATTGGCTTAAGTGAATGGGAGCAACCAAGAAAGACAGCTAATAAATTAAGTTGACAGCAGGAGAAATATGCATAATTGGGTGTGCACAAAAAAACTCCCAACAGAACAATTACCAATAATATTGTCAATATCTTAGACCAAAAAACAAAAACAAATCAACCATATCTGATAGGTTTGTACATTTATATGAAGTGAAATTTAAAGACAGTTTACAGTTTTACATTGGTTATCAGCAACTGTCACGGCAGTATGAACTGTTGTAATTTTCAACTCTGTCTTAAAACATTAATCAAGTGCCTGAAAGATCATTGACATAAGTTGGTTTTGCTGTAATAATTTATCCCAGCCATTTGAAGATCCCTTCATTATGTACTTTCAATGTAGAAAAGGGAGTGAAAATCCACTTTTGTGCAAAAATGTATTTAAAAGTTTATAAGAAGCTAATGTGAAACTTCAGCTGCCTGCATTAGTCAAATCAAGTTGATGTCTTTCAAAGTTAGTCTTTTTAGTGCCAAATTCCCTCTTTTTGTTGCCATTCCTCCACTGCAGCTCAACAATAAAACACTGTCTGTCGAGACACAAAGAGGGAATTTGTTTCTAAAAAGACAATAAGAGTGGAAGATAATCACTTTATTGGCTAATTCAGATGGCTGAAGCCCTATATAATCTTCCGAAAAACTTCCAAACACATTTTAGCTCAAAATGGGGACTGTGGATTTTGTCCACAATTACTGACAATATAAGCTAGAGATCTTTTAATGGTCAGTATGAACAGGAAGAATGATTACAGTGAACAAAACCTGTTTCAATGTTTATTTGGGCACCTCACTGTTATTTTACAGACCTGACAAATTGTCAACTTGTCCTTTAAAGCTTCAATTGTGAAGCACATGATACATTTTTATTGAGTGTGTCAAAGGTGTTAATTTATGTCTATGCCACATTTTGAGTCCATGGACAAAATAACAGAAACAACATAATCCACTATAGCATAACAGCAACACAAAATGCTGTCCTAACAAGAATTTAAAGTTTGAATGCCACAGTCCCAGTCTCTAACACAGTCTCAACAAAAATGAAACACTCTAAACTTCAAAAGATAATTTTGTTTTTGTATTACATTGCATTATGTCATGTATGAGCTCATTTTTCCCTGTCAGGATTCCCTTTCCACACGATGCCCAAGAAAGGAAAAGAACTGTGCTGGACTTGACTGAGAATGACTGTTTGTCAAAGTTGGACCGGCCAGGCAGGGACTTCAGAAGGAGAGGAGTGGAGACACTGAGCTAAGATGTTGCTCAAGGGTCCCCTGTGCCAGTGAAGGCACTGTACAGCGTTGAGTGGGACAATGACTGTACTAACTGTATTCAGATCTGTCTCTGAGTTACATAAGCCCGAGCAGGGGAGAGCAGCTGAGGGGGTCGGTACAGAAGCCACAGTACACTGGACAAATATAATAACCACAAAGGCACGAAGAGCGCATGAAAAGGGCTGCATTGAATGATACTGCTCTTCACAGGCCAGTAGCAGCAAGCGGATCATGCGCTGCAGCTTTATTTTGCACCAGAACGTACTCACACATAGAAAGGGCCAAGTATTACAACCAGTGTAGAGGGGGAATTTCACAGGAGGTTATGTATTGATGTTATTCCCAAGTTGTTTTGACAGCCACATACACACTCATTACTTAGGGGGAAGATTGTATCTACCAGTCAGAGTACGTAATTGTCTTATCCCCTGTGTTGCGATGTATCTTTCTCTCCTGTCTCCTTGCAAAAGTGACCTTTGAACATTGAGCTTATTAGAAAGGATCGCTGAGACCAACGCATCCACCCAGAGCAGTGCAAGAAATCAAATCTCCCTAAAGGTTAACCATCTAGAAACTCTGTTTAATGACATGGCCTTTAGCTGAGAGCGAGTGTAACGTCAAATCTCTCTTGTCAAAGATTAAAGCCTCACTTTATGAAAATGTTTATCTGCAGGAAACCACTACGGAAAGAAGAGAATGGGACAAGTCGTGGGGAATACGCCATGAGTATCCGTAACAAGAAGGCCATGGGTACCAACAACACTGTGGTATAGACTGTCTCCGGATAGACGCAGGAAGTGACATCACCATTATCGTCATTCACCTTACCCCAAATACAACAATCCCTTCTCACCCAGTATGCAACTGGATTTAACCCGAGGTTTTCAAATAGGTAAACCTTTCCTTTTTGCTTGGCATGTTGCCCGGACTGAAGATACCATTCAGCTCAAGAAGGGCTGTTAAAAAGATGGAAGGAAAAAAATATCAAGGCAGAAAGGACGGCAAGAAAGATCCACAAACCCCCATGGTGTCAAAAGTGGCACAGCAGGCTGAACATTATGCTCTTAGTAACAGCAAGTGTTGCTGACAGGCTGGTTGGCTGCTGGCTAGAGAGGGACTGTCTGCCAGTCTGCCGCAGATCCAGACCTCACACACACTGTTGACATCTGCAATGGAACAACAGACAATACAGAAGCCCTACAGTCCCATGGGGCGGCTAGACAGGACAGCCAATCACACACAATAAATAACATGCATGCAGTTTTTACAGAGAATGCAACATTTTTTATATTCCAATGCTCATACTGTCCATCTTTTGTTCTCCATTTTTGAGACAGATGCTTTGTGAGAGGCATGATTTGACTCTTGGTCCAGGCTCTGAGATGTGGATTCATCTGACTATGCAATTTAAAGAAATCCATATTTTAAAAAAAAAAAGAAGAAAAAAAAGAGGAGCGACGACATCAACGTGGGACGTTCTGGTTATTTTACCATGCCAAAAATGCCACTGAAGACTTATTCTCAGTGTAATATACTTCAGTCACTCATCTTCATCATTTATTTGCTCTATTTATTTACTTATCTACCTTTTGAATTTATTTTTCTACTTAAAAGGGGGAAAAACTGTCTTGTACATTCTTCACATCTTCACAAATCTTGATGAACGTCTTGAAGAATTCATTTTATTTCTTGATAGCTCTGTTTTTTTCTTAAGTGGATTATTTATAAAGCATATAATTCACTTGTGATGCTCCGATGCTTTAAGCCTGCTGTCAGTTTGTTGAGACACTGATGCAGAAAACACGCTTGCTCTGCAAACAGTTCTCGTATCAGTTGTTTTGTCACTGGGTGTTTCATATGCTTTTCTGTTTCCCTGAGACTTCAGCTAAAAAGTCAAGGGTCTCTAATATGTGCTATGTGAATGGGTGTTTTTCAACCATTATTTCTGTGCTGCTGCATATGTCAGTTCCCGTTTTTGATTGGTTCACATCACACGTCATCCGGTTAAATCAGTTTCAGGGTCTTGGGGTCAGCTAGATGCCTTCAGAGATCTTTTGTTTGGAATTGACAATCTTAATTTTTCTATCTGTGAAGAAGGGCTTAGCCCATCACTATAGAAACAGGGGACATGAGCCCAGGGCTGACCTGACTGGTGACAGACAGGAGACTTAGCCAATAGCCAGAGATCAGGTTGCACAGAGGATGGCCTCAGCAGAGATGTGTGTGTGACTCAATGCTGTCATAGTCATCCTCCACATCCCTGCTGGAAAAAAACACAACCGAGCTGAACTGGAGCATCACTCAACACTGCTCTGCTTTTTTTTCTTTCTTTTTTTTAACATTAAATCTGTGTGTGTGTATGCGTGCATGTGTGAGTGTGTGTGTGTTTGTGTTTGTGTGTGTGTGTGTGTGTGTGTGTGTGTGTGTGTGTGTGTGTGTGTGTGTGTGTGTGTGTGTGTGTGTGTGTGTGTGTGTCTGTCTGTCTGTCTGTCTGTCTGTCTGTCTGTCTGTCTGTCTGTCTGTCTGTCTGTCTGTCTGTCTGTGAGTGTGCATGCAGATGAGTGTACTCAGTTAGAGTGGGCTGTACTCTGTGGCTGTCAGTTAAGTATAGATATTGGCTAAACTGTTGAAAATTTGGAAAAACACATGCTTGCACCTAAACATGCACAGGTATTAGCTAACAGTATACCCCACCATGTACCTATATGAGAGAAATGATGGATGCATGAATGTAAATATTGATATTTAAATATCTGCCTTCTGGACTGTTAATTCATGTACAGTGTAACAGAACATATGTTTATACATAGTAAAACTTAAACAATGTGCTACCATTTAGAATTATGTCAATGTTGTCATGTTGATGGAGCAAGCCATTAATGTATATATGGCAATCAATAGTACAAACACAATTTATGCATTATATCAAACGGATAGAAAGATGTGCATAAGTTGATTTCATTGCTGAGTTTTTCAGTTGTAAATAAAACTGTACATAACAACAGACCTACAGTCTTCTCTGTTTTAAGCCCCTGCGGACATAAAGCTGTTATGCGACGGCAGACAAACTGGCCCATATGTGACGAAGGTGATAAAAGTGAATCTGTTATATTTAGCCTGCTGTGCCCATCCCGTCTGCTCTATGCTGTGTTTGCCGTTCATGTCTTGGGCAGAGCTGTGCTAGCCGTGTCCCCTGGGCCACTCCCCCCACCCCCCCTCCTATAGCGGAGGACATGTTCTCAGTCTGTCTCACACAGTGCATCTTTAATGAACTGCGATTACTAAGCGTACTCCACTCCATGGGAATTAATGATGCAAACATGAAAACTTATAGGTCACATATTGTGCTAGCTCTGGGCTCAATCAATAATAATGTCACATACAAAAAATTGGGTGAAGGATTTCTGCAGCAAAAGCAGGAACACAAATTGTATAACTGCTTCAACAGAATTAGGATTTTACAGGAAGCTAAAAGAATGGAGTAGATTCAAAACACCTCTGTCACTCACATTAAATCACATAGACATTTTCCCATTTCTATTTTAATTTGCACATTATGCTTAATGATGCGAAACAAGCAAGGGGGACAAACCTGTGGTATACAGGCTGATGCAGAAGAGCACTGAAGAGGAATGTCAATGAATTATAATGTGAATGTGGGGCCATAGAGTACTTTGCCATCCCTGCTTTAGATGTGCCACTTGATGGTAATGCCAATGGACACTCTGAGCAATTTAAACATTCATGCATTGTCCAGCCAGGGCACTGAGGATTTCACTGTAATAAAAGCAATGTGACAGCACTAGGCGGAGGGACCAGGGATTGTCACTGTCTCAACAAGCTTTACGAGTCTCTCAAAGGTATTTGCATGAAGCGAAAAGGATGCTGATACACAGATTCTCTAAATGTGGGTTCTTGAAATTCTTGTTCAAAACTACTAGTTATTTTGATCTGCTGCAGTCTGTACGAGACTACCTCCTTCAACCGGATCTTTAATCAAGGAATGTCACCAATGCACACACCTGCTGATACATCATGCTGGTGCTGTGAGTATGTATGCGTGTGTGGAACAGCTCGCACTGTCCTTTCAAAGCTGACCTTCACAATCTTTGAGGACCCACTCACACTCTGCCTGAGAGGCCTTTGGTCAGTGTTAATTACCCTCAGTACCTCCAGCTGCCTGCTCATCAGGTCAGCGCTCCCATATGGTCCTCCAGGAGGCAGCAGGCAGGAGGGCAGGGGCGGGGAAAGCGCTGGATACCTGTGGGACACTGATTACATAAGCTGCTGCTAATGAGAGAGGTTCTCTCGAAAAGGGCTGAGTTCAAACGATCACAACGGTGGCAGTGGCTGACAGATGCAACCCCAGAGCAAGGGGGACTTGATTAAACACACACACACACACACACCTGTGCACATGCAGGCACACATGCACATACACACCTGCACCTAGCATCACTGCAATACACATTCACACACAGCCACACAGCAGGAGAGGGGCTCTTTGATGAGCCAAGACTAGAGGTTGATGAGAAGGGGCACTGCAGCCTGATTCAGCTAGCTTGGGGTCACCGGGGAGTGTGTGTGTATGTGTATGTGTGTGTGTGTGTGTGTGTGTGTGTGTGTGTGTGTGTGTGTGTGTGTGTGTGTGTGTGTGTGTGTGTGTGTGTGTGTGTGTGTGTGTGTGTCTGCCAATATGTGTGTTCATTAGTCACATTGTGCTATATCATTATACTAGTGACTCATTGGCACACACCTCTCAACATGGTTCCACTTATTATTGCAGTGACTAAAAAAACTACAATTTTAATAGAAATATGCAAATCAAATTTGACTTATTTTTGTCCAATAAACCAATTTCTTCATGCAGAATACATTTATATCATCGGATCTAATTAATCTTAAAGCTTGATAATGAAATCCTTGCAGCAGTGAAGATCAAAACAAAGATTAATGTGCTGTTCGGCTTTCTAGCCCTGCTGTCATGTCATCTGTTATTCTCAGACAAGAGCTTCGTGGTAATGCGGTTAGACCTCACAACAATGCTTAATCATAACAAACCACATTAAGCCAAAGGTAATTGTGTTTGCTTGGTATATGCGTGGGCCAATCTGTTTTGCTGCTGCCAATGAAGAGGGGGATAGAGAAGAAGGGGTGGGGTGGGGGGGCATTACCACTTTGGGGAGGGGAGGGGGGCACAACCGAAATAGTCTTGTTTACCTCCAATGTCTGGCTCCACCTTATCGAGTTACAAAGCTGCTGCTGCAACTCAGATTGGCCTCTGATCGATCTGAGCTCTGATGGCGAGAGGCAGCATGACTGACAGTCTGACAAGGATCTCAGACGGGAGCTGGGTAATGCATGCCGTGTCATTTTCCCGGAGACACCTGAGGTTCAGTTCCTAGTCCGGAACAGTAAACAACAGAGCCGATTTTATCGCTCTGCCATCTGCATTATGGTAAATTGGACATTTTCCATATCAGTGTGGACATCAAAGGGCAGTAAATGTCACATTTGAATTCTGAAGGGGTCAGCAATTCATATGAAATGACAAGGTGTCTGAAAAACTCATTCTTTTATTATCCAGCTTGCAACCAAGCAACTTAAAAAGTGATCGAATAGGAATGTCAAAGAGTGAGCATATTTAAGATTCAACAAGCTTTCACACCCTCACTATCACTAACATGGATCTATAGAAATATTCTTAGTCATCTACTGACTCTTCAGATCTGTTGAATACAACAGTTAGGCACCTGATACAATTATCCCACACAAGTCTACCAAACCTTTAATTATTAGTTCCAGTCCTGGTACTTTAAAATAGCATAGATTTACTGTACATATACAAGTATCAAAGTAAACTGGAATTGATTTAGTCTGAATGAATCCCACACAGTATCAGTTTACATAAGAGTCCTTTGTTTTTTTGTGGGGGTGGGGTGGGTTTGGTCAGCCGGAGGTGGATGCATGCAGGTCTATGGACCCAGATGACCCCGAGTTGATCAAAGAGCAGGTCACATAGGGTAGAACTGTGAGGCAGCCTCAGATGACTGGATCTCCACCTGAGCCATCTTGAACTGGGTGCACTGCAGCCACTTGCGCAGAGCGAATGGTGGAGCTCCGGGCGTCTGGCCCTGCAGACACTGATGGTTCACCCGGTTCTGGATGGCTTGGAGACGCAGCTGCAGCCCAGCAGATAGGTGCTAAAGAAGGAATGAAGGGAAGATGTTGTAGTTTAAATCATCTAAAGAGTTGTTATTTACTTGTGTGGGATCATTCTGTATGGCAGAAAGCTTTAAAGGCCTTACCTTAAGGTTCGCCTGAATCATGGGTAGCCACATAGGAATTAGCTAAAGGGAAGAATAAAGCAATGGATGAGTTGTATTTTGGTTATCATATATGAATCATATGGAAAGAATTATTGTGAATTATAGTAAACCTTGACAAAGATGGTTGAGTTGCACTCCTGCAGGGCTTCCATTAGACTAATGACATGAAGACACACCATCTCTACCATCTGAGAGGGGGGGAAAAAATCCTCAACAAAAACTTAAATTTCATCCATCACAAGTTACAGTTTCCTTGACAAACATACTAGATGAAATTATTACAAAAGTAGAAATTAAACTCTCTCTTCATATTTCACATTTCATATACAGTGGTTAGGCCAAGACAAATGTCCCACTTGGTGGGACAATAAAATGTATCTTGATCTTGATCTTGATAAGAACAAGCAAACATTTTCAGGCCCCTGTTCCTACCTTAGCTAGTTTAGGTAGATCCCTAATGGAAAAACAAAAAGCAGAGCTCTCACCACTTTATTGTGGGCCATGAGCTGTAGGATGCTGGGTGTAACACGACTCCAGAATTCCAGGCCGGTGAGGATGGCACTGGAGGAGAACTCTGTCAGGTTCTGGTTCTGCATTGAAGGAGCAGCAGCAGCCTGCTCGCAGTAGATGGTCCACAGCTGGGCAAACATGAAGGCGTGGAACAGAGAGCACATGTGCAGCACCGACGTCTGGGGACAGAGATCAACACCAAAGCATCACAGGCCGGTGAGGTGGTTACAGATCATATTAATAAAACCTGGGTGCGATCATTTGAAGGGATTTGTTTCTGCCGGACCTTGGACTGTTCTGGGAAGCCAATGAGAATGACAATAAGATGATCGGCGATGTGGGAGCCAGCATCTAGAGGGATGGGCATGCAGGAGGTGGAACCCTGGTGCAGCGCGCAGTGCGTCAGGGAGCCCAAAAGAAGCCAGGACAGCTGACGGATGTGGGACACACATTCGATGAATTCTTTGGGCCTACCGAGAAAGAAAAAATGTTTTACAAATGAGCCCAAAATATGTCTTTACAATAGAACCTTCATATTTTAGCTATGAGGATCATTCTGGTTTTATTTGTCCATGTTTTATGCGTATTGTCTAAATCATCAAGACAACAAGGACATTAATTTAGGAAAGAGATGTTGCTGCTGATTTTTTTTCTATGAGCTTAATCTCAGATAACAAAACCAGGACAAATAAAGTCAAAACTATCTGACTGGATATCACTAGAGATATGTGCAGGAATATGTTTTTATGTAACTTAGTGTGAACTTTACATCATGAAACATACTGTTGTATGGTTTCTTGTCTGTCTTACCCTTGTTGCATGGTGGAGGGAGGATGATAAAGCCAGGGAAGATAACGAACCACAGCTTTGTTATCACGGTGATTGCCTTTACTGATCTCCATGGCTGCGACTTGTGCCAAGCCCACTTTAAGGTTCCCCCCAAAAGTGTCCTCATGCAGCGGCTGACAGCAAGCCTTCATATGGCTCTGAATAACACATTTGCAATAAGAGAAAGAGACTGCATGAAAGAAAACCTCTGCACATAATAAGATACCATGCACACTGTGGCTATCACATAAGGAACAAGACTTACTTTAAGTTTGGTTAGCGTGTGCATATCTGCAATAAAGTCCAGCAGCTCACTTATGTACTGTCTCATGCATTCCATTGCTGCAGTTGTGCACTGTCAAAAACAAAGAAACATTTTAGCGGGAATCACAGTGGGATCTATCATTATTTCCTGATGTTTTATGAGGCTGATTCTAATAAGATTCTAACACAAAGCAACTAAAATCTTACCCCTGGCAGCGTTGAGATCATGTGCTTTTGGATGATGGTAGATTCTGCTAGCCGTGTACCAATATCTGAACAAACGAACTGACAAATACCACAGTGTAAGGGTGAAACACTGATTTGTCACCAATACGTATATGGTTATTGCAGACTGAAGTGCATAAAAAAGGTTATTTTTACCTGGACCAATAGTAACAAGTTTGTGTCAGGCAGAGGAGACTTGAACTTGAGAGCCTGCAGAAGCTCTAACACCACAATGCGGGACATGTAGAACTTATCTCTCTCCTGGATGTGAGGAGATAGAGAGTGGAGTAAATGTACTGATGCAGCAAGACTGCCTTTTTCTATTATCACTCTCCCTTACTCATGCTGCGAGGAGAGCATAAACTGTGTATGCCTGAATAGAGGGGGAAGGACAGGCAGCGAGAGGGAGGGAGGGAGGCAGAGAATAGACAGAGAATGGAGGGCTGAGGAGTAGATTTAGGCCAGTCCAGATCTCTCCTCCCAGAGTCCCAGGCAGCTCAGATGAGGCTGTCAGGCTGCCTTCTCCCTCCCTGAGGACACGCTGCTCTCTTTGTTCATCCCTTTCACACAAAGCCCAGCTGCCTGTTTACAAACCACACTGTCATCTTCTGGCTTCCACTTTGCCTCTCTCTTCCTCAATGCAGTCATGTTTGCCTGTGTTAGGCGCAGGCACATGCTCCTCCGCTCCTACAGAATGCAGAGCTGCCTCTGAAATTTCTCACTGTATGGCTTGCTAAGGCGTATACCTGTATGAGGCACTCTAATAATTAAAAGTTAATGGACCATGTCCGTTTGGTAAATAGCAAATCATAGGCTTAAGCTGAAGGGCCCCGTCATATTTGGGTAGTGCAGTGCAGCTGTGGCAAATGGTGCATGGTGTGACAAACTTTAGCGGGTCTAGAAGGCCACTTTGTGTCCTTAAAGCCTGACCTCCAAAGATAACAGAGCCGGTTGAAAAATCCTTCCTGTGCTTCCCAGCAACCTCACCTCTCCATAAAACAACTGCAAAGGACAGGTTCCAAAAGCAATTGGTCATAGTGACTCTGGGTTTTGAAAAGCGGATATTATACAGTGAAAAATTAAAGAGGGTGAAGAAAATCAATACTGCAGGAGACATAAAGCATGCAGTGTTGACAGTGGTGGAGGACTGTGGATTCATCTGGCCGAACAGTGCAGACAGCCCTGGCTCCATCTCTGTCTGAGACAGCGACTCAGAAACACACCATACATCCTCAGCCCTAGCACACCAACTAATCATGTTAATCAATATTGGCCGATTGCCTACTTAATCATCTGTGACACATGGCCACATTTCTGGCTGACTGGAGAGTCAGGGAAGTAGGTGTTGCGCCCAAAGAGTGATGACCGAGCGGCCTGAAAACAGGATCTCAACATTTTTAACACTGCAAATTAGTTTAAAAGGTTTAACTGTTTCAACACTGTGTAAATACTGAATGCCAGCACATGTTTTATTCTTACAGATGAAAACCCTTAACTTATTACTTTTATACACAAATACAAGTAGTGTAAAGAGAGTGTAAGAGTACCTTGTTGAATGCTTTGTAACAGAGTCCACATAGTTCTACTAGATAGGAGAGACTGAACATGCCGTACTGGATGACAAAGCTCAGCAGCTTGGAGAAAGGCTCCAGGAGGCTCTGCAGGGCAGAGGAGGAAGAGGAAAGGTGAGATGTTAGAGGGCAGGATTTGGACAAATTTGAATGTAGAATTGTGCTCTGGGCTTACCCGAGTTGCATTTGTGGTTGGGATTTTCAGGAGACAAATTATTATCCTCAAACTGGAATCCATTGGGCACTAATGGGACACACAGATTACAAAAATAAGTCAATAGTCTAAACTGCCAGTTTGTTTGAAAGTGTAAATGTTGTGGAAAAGCAGAAAATTACTGCACAATGCACAAACGTAGTCTTGGACTTGGTGTTTTGAAATAGTCTGTAGTGTTAAATTGGTTAGAATGCACTAATTTGACCTCCAAGGTCAAAAGTGGCAGAGTCAAATCAATTACAATCTTAAGACTCTGTCCTATTGAACCCGACAAGGGCGCTGGTAAATGCTTTTTCCTCCAGCCATAATCACATTAAACCATATCAGAGCATGACTAAGTGAGCAGCAGAGTCAATGTCTACCTTCAGAGGAAGCACAGAGGGCAGTTTTGTAAGGAAGGTCTGGAACTGGTTGCAGATGGTCGTCCACAGGTTGCTAGGAGAGTCCATAGGGAGAGCCTCCATGAAGGTGGCAATATTGTCTAGGCAGTGCAGCATAGTGCCCCCTGCTGGCAGACTCTTCTTGTTGTTCAGGCCCTGGGGGGGCACAGAGGCATAAACCATAACACGGTTATATAATGAAACTCTATAAGCGAAGATATTTCCATTTAACTGATCATTCAGTACTGATCAATCTGAACGCTCATGATGAGAGCAACGGATTTAGGACACTGATGCACAGATGATCACTTGGATGGACTCGTGCATCAGTGGGCTCTTAACTGTGTCATTCATTGAGCTTAACAATAACAATAAACTGGTACAGTGGTGCAAAAGCAGGTTTTCTTGAATGCTCAAAGGATTTTTTGGTTTTGATAGGCTTATGCTGTGCATGTAGCTGGAACCACACAATAGTTTTTAGTTTGACAAGAGCTCCTCCTGCTGGTTAAATGACTGCAAATGGATATATGAAGAAAAATCCCACCTCCAGCAGCATGTTGAGGGCTGCAACAGAACTCAGTTCATTGAAATCTATTAGCGAAGATGCAAGAGTCCTCAGAAAACTTCCATCTGCATAAAAAAGAGGGACAAAAAGAATCATGGTGAAACTATGTCCAATGGGAGTTTGATAGAGAGGGAGAGATAGGGATTCTTATCATTATGATCATTTATGCCTACATAAAAATAAAATGCCATTTTTTTCCTTTTTTAATATACATATGTCTACTATAGGTTACTTTTTTTAAGTGCAATAAGGTCAAAACACAGAGGCATAAGCAACTAAGCCACGCTGTTAGTCTCTATAGAAATAGTGCATGTGCAGTTTAAGAATGTTTTATTAAATTTAGTTTTGAATGGTATGAGCAGACCTTTGATGTTACTTTGGAAGAGTTGGGGCAAGATGCCATTAGGGGCCAGTTGGTGGAACATACAGCGAAGGAACTGCTTGGCCACACCTGCTACATTCCCCGGGATCAACATACTGCAAAACATCACATGGAGAATGGCTGTGCTGTACAGGCAGTCACACTTTATGTCTATTATCAAACTTATCTATAAGCACAGTGAATATCTGTGGTGGCGTAAACATCTCATACCTCTCAGCTTGTCCAGAAAAATTGGCACTGGATGCCAACCTGAAAGAAGTGAAAGCAGTGGATTAGGATTCGGGAATGAATTATGCATGAGTCCTAAGGGTGAGTTATGAAACTTCATTTAACGGTGAAGTGCTGTGTGGATGCAGATTGCAGGAGCTGCTGTACCTGCCCACAGACTGCATGATGTCAAGAAGCATCGGAGCGGCCAAATCAGGGCTGAGGTGGATGAACATAGAGAGAACCACTACTGCAAGACCGAGAGTCTCCTCGTCATATTCCTCCAGCACGGCTGCACAGTCCCGACACCTAGACAGCACCAGACCAGTTTAAGCGTTAAAATGACTTGTTTCAAGACAGGTAGCTTGTCTAGGGATTGACTAATTCACCTGTCGGACATTGTGGTAGGCTGTTCATCAATGAACTCCTCAGGTGCGGGGACAAACATGCTGACTGTGCTTGGGGCAGAAAGCAGACTGGTCTTTGTATGACCTGTAGAGAAAAAGTTATTAAAATCAATGAAAGAAAGCTTTTGGTGAGATTCGGTTATTAGGTGCTGCAGCAGCGACTGACCCGTCTCCCAGATGCTGATGTTGTGCGGCGCACTGGATTGATGTTCGAGCTGTCTCTTCATTAACTGGCTCATAGTCAAAGCTCCCAGAGAGCCTCGCTTCACCTGACGGTACTGAGCTAAAAGGATAACAGACAAAGGGGGAAAAAATCTGCTAAATCTATTTCAGCCATACCAATAACAAGTGTGAGGGGTTCACATGGAAATAAGACGCTCACATGAAAAGAGATGGTCAGTGTTACTTATATTATATCACAAGCATAAATCTGGTTCTGAGCTGAGGCTTTTTGAGAAACTGTACCTTTAGAACAATACATTACTACTACTTAGTAAATGAATTCTTTAAACATTAGATGGGTATTTTCTCAGTGTTCTTAGGAATTTAATATGTTTTATGTGATTTTTATTTCACACTTGTCGCTCCAGTATTAAGCTTACAAAAGTTCATTTGCAGGGAAAAAAGCCAACACTTTTCTGTTGTCTGCAAGGATATTATATGTGCACTGAAACAGCACACAAGTAATCCAAAAAAGTAGTATTAAGGCTTGCATATTGTTTGACGACAACAACCGTTCATTTTCTCGGGGGTTGATAAGGAGACTGAGAAGTAAAGTATTTGTATCCTACTTGATACTGAAGAGCGGTGGCTTGTTTCAGGCATAGCAGCTTCAAGCGTTGGGGCTGAGGCAGATTCTCGTGGCTTTTCCAAGGTAGACAGAACTTTGTGATCTGTAAGGCAATATGAGTGAATCATGGGCAGGGCATTGGCATCAGAACGTATGCCACTACAGTATATGCCAGCAGACATCCAATAATAATGACCAATAAAGCATAGATGCATTAATGTCCACCAGCAGAAGAATAGTTAGAGTCTATTTAGTGCTAAATTAATTAGTTTTATATGTAAAAGTTAAGCGAATTTTTAGAAAGCCCACAAAATTTTGTTCAATGTATGTTTAAATTCTTTCTCACTCCTCTATTTATTTTAATTAGATCAAATATTTTTGAAGATTCTGATGTACGCTTCCAAAATCTCTTGAGTACTTGTTATTTAATTGTTTGTGTGAAAGGAAAGGACATGTAAACACATACATGAAGAGAACACAACAGGACACCACAAGGCTGGAGTGGTTCATTAAAAACAGATTTGAGGCTCATTGTGCATTTGTTTCCTAAAAAAAAACAACTTAAAGAAGCATACCTGTACGTTTTCAATATTTACCTCATTTAATACAAATCATGTATACTTAACATTTATGCTATCCATTATCAGATTCATACTGTGTATCCCGCCCCCTCCACCATCCCCCATTTTTTAATGTATTCTTCAAGCAGCCATTGGTTTCCAATCTTTTAGAATATGGTGTGAAAATTCATAAATTGACTCAGCTTGAGTTGTGTTGTTGATCACACCCAGTATTCATTTTTGTCAGTAACATTGTCGTTCTGTGATAATATAGTTAAAGTGCATATTGCAAGTAATGAGGTAATGTTTTAAAGTCGAGATGGAATTACGCATCAAGAGTATCTAACTTCCGTATCATCATATATTACAGAGTGAAAAACGACAGAAAAGTGGGTCTTAACATTAACAAGATTTTGATTTGAACCCTTAAAAAGGGGGAGTGTCATAATGAACCTCAGCTCTTTGCTGCTAAAAGTTGATGTGTGTTGATGTGTTGTATGTCATAATAGTATTGGTTGAAATAGGTCAGTTCAAGCCTACGTAAGCACACGTCAAATTTTGTTTTGCAGGGAGAAAACATGACTGGATTTTGAAGAATACAAGGAAATTGGAGGTTTTTGTATTTCTTGGCATATATTAATAAATAAATGATGAATAATAAATGACTGGGGATGTGATCTAAAAGGGTTAAAAATGCCTTTTTCATTTCATCTCGGCTCTAAGTTCTAATATGCACTCTTGACTAAACTAGTACAAATTTTGTGTATTGTGCCTTTAAAAAAAAGCATTTGATAAGTCTTCTCAAATCTTAGACATCCTCTTAAAAGATTATTTTGAGACAAATTACACAGCACATGAGCATGCTGGTAAAAGAAGAAATGTTTCACAATGAGCCCGTGTAACAAGATCACTAAAAGAGTGACATGTTTTCCTCAAGCATGAGATGCTCATCTTTCCTTCCTTCTTACCAGTTTCTGCAGCCTGCTCACCACCCAACTTATCGAATGTGTTGAATGAGATATCCAAGTATTCCCTCTGGATGGCACTGACGGCTATCTTCCTTTGCTTACGTTGTCGAGGAACAATCTGGATCTTAAACTCTGCCTCATCGTTGTCGTCCCCATCGTCAGGTTTGGGGTCACTTTCATCCCCCATATCGTCGTCCTCTTCATCATCACCATATTCCTCTTCATCGTTGCTGTTACTTTTACTTTTTTCCGGTGAGGATGGAGGCTCCGCTTTGTCTTCTGGAATGTCCAAAAAGATAGTCCTGCTCGATGGACTTGTCCCTACTCCCATTCCAGTCCTCACATCCTCAGAGGTCACAGATGTGTCGTCTAGTGAGGTGTCCGGGACATGTGGGATCTTCCTCAGCAGGTCTCTCTTCTGTTTCAGGGTCATGGGGCTTTCATGGCAGATGTTTTCCAATCGGTCAGGGAGGTCCAGGGATGTGCAAGGAGTCACACGGTTCTGCCTCTTTTCCACAACCGATTGTGGGAAGTCTGGAGTCTTTTTGTCACTAGAACAGTCCTCCACACTTACCTGGACCACAGGGGACAGTCGCAGAGTGTTACTACTTGCGGGGGAAGCCAAGACCTTTGGACTCCCATTGAATTTGGAACCTATGATGGTGTTCAGATCAAATTCCTCATCGCTCTCCACAATCCTCAGAGGAGGCAACGGTTCAAACACCAAGGAGTCGCTGTCAGACATAGAGAGCAGTGAGTGTTTCTCCGGAATGGAGGTGCAGTCAGAGGACAGGTCAATGAGGTCTGGGTCCTCCTTCCCCTGAACTGATCCCCCTAGAGAGCCCTGGTCTAGCTTGTCGTCAAAGGTCTCCATGCAGCTGAGGCGAACCTCTGGGATGACAGGCTTGGAGATGTCAGACTGGCCGCCTCGAGACCCTCGCCGGTCCACAGGATCACAACCCTCAACCCGAACTGAGGAGCCATCAGACGATCCTTTGCCGCGATGCCTGCCATGGGATGTGGCGGAGGATGGGGGCAGGACCACAGGGGGCACCTGCAGGTCACAACGGTCGATGCAGGACTTGCGTCGATGTTCATCCAGATTGAAGAGGATGGAGTCCGTGTTGGAAATGTCCAGAGACTTCTGCTTGTGCATTGCCTGGAGCCGCTTCTTCCTGGTGCTCTCCTCTCTCACACAGTGCAGAATGCTGTCCTGAAGGGCGCTGGCTTCACGGTACTCTGACAGCTCAATTTCACCTGAGAGAAAAATTTAACTTTATCCTAGTGAAAGCAACAAGTCTCCTGCAATGACAAAAATATGTTCTGCTAAAAAAGATTAGATCAATGTGCTTTTATACTATGCTTATCTCTTTGAGCCTCTTACTTTTCTTGGCATTCAGCTCCACTGGCTGGTACTTGACAGATTTGCTGCCACCAATTCTCTTCAGACGGGCAAAGAAGGTCTGTGACTCCTTGTTAGCAGCACCAGTCGGCGTGTCATGGACGTCTGACTCATCAAATACACTGTCTTCCTCTTAAATGGGGAAAAATATGCAAACAAACATCGGCACTGCATTTTAGTAGCATACAGATAATCAAAACCTTTCAGGGTTGGGAATCCCTCATTTTCATTCCATTTTGACATTGTAGTCAACAAAATATAGTACAGATTTTTTCTCCAAAATGTTAATCTAATCTATATCCTTAAATGGTAATCCCTCAAAAAATATTCAACCTAAAACCCACAATTAGTAAAACAGAAACACTTAAAACACGCAAGCAGTTCTCATCTCAGTTTCCAAACATTTCTTTTCTTGCTAGCAGCCATGTTTCATCCTCTGACTATATCATCTGATTATACGTAAGCAAGCATTATTACTTATGTGACCTATTCAGCAGCAAATGACCATTACAGGAGTCTGTTGTTAAGATAGTTTGTTAAAATTGTTTCACCTTTTTCTTTCTCGCTGTAGCGGCTCATGTTGGAATTGTCACTATAGAGGGGACCTGCTGTGGCGTGGGGACGACAGCTGTGATACTGGGCATTCAGGGTGTTGATGGTAATGTGGATCAGATGGAGGATCACTTTACTGCCATCCATGTCTCTATATGGGTACTACAGAGCAGACAAGTATTATAAGACAATTTTCTATAGCTGTTATTCTCATAGTAATCCAGAATAACAAAATACAGTTCAATGCAAAAAACACCATGTCCTGGAGATTGAATTAAGAGAGACAAAGTCATGCAATGAAACCCCACTGACACAAATAGCATAGTATATAATAGTAATACAAATAGTACCTTATAAAGGATAACTAGCAGAGCTTTGAGCCACATTTGTCTGATGTGCGGCTTCAGGGCCCAGAGAGAGCACCGAGGTGGCTGCTGGAAATAGTGTCTCAGCTGAGGACATGTGCAGTATTTCAACACCTGGACCACCAGGGGGAGTAGCTGCGTCCCCAAACCAATATTGTAGTCCATGACCTAAAAGAAACAGCATTTTAATTTATTAGCCTGCATGTTTTATTGTCATATTCATCATATCCTCCAGTAAAATAAACACACAATATCAAAAAAGGTTAAATGTCAGTCACTTGTGCAATGCCGGCGATAAATGCGTTGAAGCAGGTAGAGGTGCGCATCTTCTGAGGTGCGATCATGAAGCAGCCCTCTTGTTGGTCATAGCCCAGCAGCACATACAGGTGACGCTTCACAGTGTTGAAAGCCTTAGCACTGCCAATGTCTGTCTCAGCACTGCTCTTGTCTTTGGTCATAAATTTCATGAGCACCATGATTAGCTGGTGAACAGTCTGGTGATCTATGCCAGCATCCTCGGGAAGCAGGTCTCTGATGACAGCGTCATCCTCAGGAGACGGGGTCTGGCCTACGAGAGGGGCTGAAGCGTCAGGGTTAAAGTGCGGGAGGAAACGTGCTGCAGACAGGGGAGAAGATGAGACAGAGGGAGGGGTGCAGGAGCAGGGGGTAGCAACACAGAGGGTAACTCATACTGTCCACTTTTCTGTCAAGAGAGATGGACATATCATCATGCAGTATACATACATAATTGCACCATGTTCATGGATTATGTAAACAGGGTAAACACAAAAAAATGACCAACTAGCTTTTTGTGTTGCTTTTCACTCTTTCCGCTATTAGAATTAGTGTAAGTCTGTGGCAGGATGAAAAAGCAATGACTGTCACCATAGAGCAAACATTGCCTTTTCATAGTGTGTTCAATATTTTCACATAATGGCTTTATTGGTATTCAAATGGCGGTTTTCATCCAATACGATGTGATTATGAAGTATAATACTGCGTGTTTCGGATTTGGATTGTTATTTACCTGGCAGGACTTTCTCTATCATATCTCCCAGTGTCGGGGCAGAGTGCTCTTGCCTCGTAAGCCTTAGAGCTAAAAACCACATATGAAGAACACAATTTAGGAGAATGTACACGTGAAGTAGCACAGGACACATGTCTGAGCTTCACAAACACACACATTATTCACAAAAACACATGATGTGACCTCAAAACCGTACGAAATCCAAGTGAATTACAGCATTTGGATGAATCACAAATATCCAACAACAACATCATGTTTGAACACAATTCAGACAGTCTTCTGTGCAGATCCAAAGGTGAAATGAATTTTTTTTTTAAACAATGTGGTATTCGACATTCAAGTGAAATGAAATTTTAGAACAAGAAATGCAAACAAGTGAGGAGAGAAACATTAGGTAAATGGGACCAGACTTTGCCCAAATAGCATTTGCAAATAAAAAAGCATTTTGTTTTACCCACAAGGAATAGAAAATGGGTTGTGTTGATTGCATTAGAACAAACCTGCAAGTATCACAGAATTCTCTTTAAGATACATTTAGGAATTGTAACAAAAGCTATTTGCAAATACAGTTTGACCATGGACTGAATGAAAGTATCACAAGATCAGATTCAAACTGATGGACAGAGTGGTTGATCTAAGCTACTCACGAAGTCGGTTGCTCAGTGACTCAGGGAGTGAAAATGCCCGTTTAGACTCTGTCGGGCCTCCTTTCACACTGTCACGGAGGGACCGCACACTCTTCTGTCGATTCCTGGCAAATCGGGCCCGTCGTATCTTCCACATTGCTGCATCGCTGAGATTGGCTACATTCGTTCGTACAGCTGTGATGGCTGTCAAAAGAAAGGTCACAAACTTAAATAAAAGCACTGATGTTTATGTTACGTTGGGGAACTCCTGTGGAGCAGGCAGTGTAAGTGGAGTAGGTGTAAAAATATGAATGGGGACATAGCAGCTACATACTAGTCGGGAAAGGGAACTCCTTGTTGCAGTCCAGGTGCAGCTGAGCCTCCAGAGATAATGTTTCAAAGCGGTTGACAAAGAACTCCCAGCTAAGTGCAGGAACATCTTTCTTCAGGAAGTGCAGCAGCAACAGTTTGCTGAGTATGATGGGCCTATCTCTCACAACAGTGTCAAACTGGAAATCCAGGCAGAGACACAAGCCCTGGAGAGTACAAACACACACATGAATACACAGCAGGACATGAACACATGCAGGTACATACACTCATGCTGTATAACATGAATGGTCATAAATTATTAAGAAGAAATCTAAAATATTTCATTCAACCCATGTTTTCACAGAGCCATAAAGTATTTATCTACACATGTATGCCAACATTTTGAATACTTAACTTTTAATTAGTGTCAATATTAAATTAAGTTAGATCATCAAAACAGTTGGTTCTGGATATACACATATTCTTTACAGGTTTGTTTTTCATTAAGGTTTCATTAAGGTTCACTGATACCAACATATTGTATATGTAAATGCATATAGACCAAAGACCCTGCACTCCCAAAACATTACCTCCCCAGCAATAAAGAAATGCCTCACCTGTAATTATACAGCCGTATAATGTATATTCCAGACACTATTCACAAATCAAAGTGCTACAATGTATTTACTAAATCACACCTGTCGTGTTTATGTCTTTCTGCACCTAGATGTTCTATTGACTATGTGAGTGGGTCACCTGCAGGGCCGGTTTCTTGATGGTGTCCAGCAGGAGTCTGGCGCGGGTGGCGACAGCTGGGTTAACGTCCTCCACGGAGGCCAGGAAGCAGCAGAAAGCATGAGCCAGGGAGTACTTTAGCAAGTGGTTCTTCGTCACCGCACCAATGTCCAGGAACCGACACAACACCGCCACCTTCTCCACTGGGAGTTTTCACGAGAATGCAGAGTGAAAAGGGATAATCATCAGCAACGCAGACAGATTACACAGTGAGAAGAGGCAACCGAGCTACCAGATGTCTCGGCTTAATTACCAAGATATCATAAACAGACCCAGTTATGAGGTCATTGATGAAGATAATTAAGATAAATTCAAGTCTATGTCCCCATATTTGTCTTCATATGTGTATATAAATATGAATTTATTTTGTTTAAGAAATAACAAAAATAACAGGTTGATACAAAATCTGCTCACATTATCTGTATATTTATTATGCAAATGTATGAAGCAAGGTACACAAAAGGTCTTATAAGTCACCTGTTTTACAGGTGTTTTACAAGTTTCTGTCATAAGGCTCGTAAATTATTGTCTTTACCATTGCCACAATGACAACAACACATCCAACATCCTCTGTGCCACTGTGGAAGTCCATTCAGTCATTTCTGATAAGTCAATCCTTAATATAATTATTGACTTTTATTTATCATGGCTCAACCTAAACATCTAAAAATAAACACTTTTTTCTGAAATCCATAAGGTCTAACCCCCTGTGGCTTGGTGAATATAACCAACCACTAGGTGTCAGTGTGGGAGTTACGAGACATGCCAGTGCAGCGATCAATGAGGTAGATTGCCTGTTGGTCAAATTTTAAGTTTAAAAATGACAAACTGTACATTTTGTAACCTCAAGCATATAATTATCTGTATCCATACTACTAATAAGGGGTTACATTAACATGATTATTGTATATGTATGCATGGTGATGATACAAACCATCAGCATTTCATCACCATGAGGTTTATTTAACCAGGTGGAAAGATCAAATAATTTAATTGACCATTTTCTAGGGAGTGAAGTGTATATACACAACAATAACGTTCACACATTCTATGAAATACGTATATTTAGGGCTACAGTCAACTGAATTGCTCTTTTGTTCCTCTATATTCATGCACTGAGTCAGAGGACCTGTCCTCTGCCTCTGTCTCAAGGTCATACAGCTCCTCTCTGCCAATCACAAGGCGAGAAAACCCTTATTAATCCCACAATTCCTCTTTGCCGCCTGTTTGAGCCACATGGTTACCATGACAACACAAAGGGGAGATGTGGGCAGGCAGGGGTTTAGGAAGCATATTATATAAACAGACTGGAGGTCTTCCTGTAACATTTCATTCATACAGCCGCAGCCACAATGCTCACAAAACATATCATCAGAACCAATAATAATAACTGTCATTGAGGAAGGTTCATTCACATCATTAAGAGCTTAAAGCTGCGTTTATACCTGTACGTAAGGCTTTATACAATATATAATCATCTTTGAGAGGCAGTTGCAGATATGAGACATGCAATATAGCCTACAGTATATAATGTCAGATCTCTCACCTGCTTCGAATCGTATTTTCCAGTCTTTGCTGTTAAAGTTTGTGTTGATGAGGTTCCAGAAGATGTCCGCCCCGTGGGACAGAGAGAGGGCGTGGAGTAGCTGAGGCACAGCCAGGGAGGCCAGCTGGCAAAACTCTGACTTCAACATGGACCACAGACTGAAACACACCAAATTAGATACATGCTCAAATAGCCGTCAAGGACCTGGCTAAAGTAACAGCTGCAAACTGATATTTCTGTCAGAATGATACCCTTTAATGTGTCTTTCAGAAGAGAGGCTACCAGCACACACCTTGGGATGAGCATCTTCTCCTGGACGTAGGCCAGAAACTGGGGATGATCCTTACGGGCAAGGTATAAACACTCTCCATGGAGACACAGGATCTTCAGACAGTTGAGCATGTTGAACAAGATGTCAGGCTCCTCAAACTTGGACATTTCCTGAATAAAGAGGAGATGTGTGACTCATGGACACTCATAAATCAGGCTGATCTGTACTTCAGTTTTAATATTCATTTATTTAGAACAAGTACCTGCAGAATGGTGTATATAAGCTTCAAAGACACAGGGAGCTGCTGGTAGGAGAACTTCTTATCAGAGTTATTCTTCATGGCTGGAATGAAGGAAAACTGTTTTACTATCAGGTTACACGCACTGCAGCAGAGCAGACATGGTTGAATGACTAGTATGAAATATATTGATTGATTGA
This sequence comes from Scomber scombrus, assembly GCF_963691925.1. Lineage (NCBI taxonomy): Eukaryota > Metazoa > Chordata > Actinopteri > Scombriformes > Scombridae > Scomber > Scomber scombrus. The sequence continues at coordinate 15,093,557 of NC_084988.1, read as the reverse complement.
GTGTTTAAGTAATAATAATCGATGAAATTGATTCCACTCTTTTATATGTTGAATATCAGCATTAATACTGGGAACTGGGAGAAACAGCTAACCAGACTCTGTCCAAAGACAATCTAAGCTAGCCAGTTACTGGCTACATAGAGCCATATTCAGCTGCATATTTAACATACAAACATAAGGGTGCAATTAAGCATGATTCACAAAATGTCAAACTATTCCTTTAAATATAAGGATAGAACCAGCGCTCAGTTAGTTTGGCAAATATTATGTTTTCCTTTAAAGGTTATTGGTATTCTTCTGGCAGCTAATTTGAATAAAATTAAAACATTAATAAACATAAAAATGTCACAAACTAATACATTAAGCGAGACAGTGTGAGGGAGTTTCCTCATTTTTATTCAAGTTGTGCTTTCCCTTGATCCCTGTCACATATTCAGAGACTTTTTCAGTATTTTGAGTTAACAACACAATGAAATTATTAGTTTTGACTGACACATTTAATCATTGCTATGTAAAAATTGTATTTCGCCCACATGGTGTGCAGAACTGATACTTACGTGCGTTATCAGGAGAGTGGTTGCTGGGGTTGTCAATGTGTATGCCACTCGGGTTGTCTCCTTCCTCACTTCCATTCTCCGTCCCAAAGGAAAAATCTGTCTGTGGAAAGAGTAAAGTTTCCTCCAAACTGTCTGTGGGTTCCTGCAAAGAAAATCAATCATTGTCAGAATTTCCCCTTTGTATTTTCACATCATCAATAATTAAGATGAGTATGGTATTACTTAAGCATCATTTCTAAGTAAGTTTAGTATTACTTACAAAGAAAGAAAGAGCTCGAAATGTTTATGAACATGCTTTAAGCTTCATGTCCTCCACAACAAGGTTAGCTCAATCCAGCATGCAATAGTGTTTTTGGTACTTTTTAGACCTTTTTGGGACTTTTGGTTACCTGACATTAGTTTCAAAATCATAAATGCCTACTGCATAGGGTTCATTTATATTTAGAGTGAAATAATGCACGCTGTGTGTCTCACCACCAGGCGTATCTCTTCCCGGGGGGTCAACCTCTCCAGGAGCTCACAGCCCAGCTGGTAGCACAGGATGCTGGATTGGCACAGGCTGCACTCCAGGGCCTTCTCATCCTTCTGGCAGGTGTGTGAGCCCCCCCATGGGGCCTGGAAGACGTTGTTGATGATGCCCACGATATCCTTCCCCAGGCTACTGTCTAGACCCAGCATCACACCGTCATCCTGGAGCTCCATCTGGGACAGAGGGTGAGGACAACCGTAAAAACACGGGAACAGAAAGTGGAGCACGATGCACAAATCCCGAGGTCCCACTGGTGTGCATTGTTGTCATTGTATTGTGCCACTTTTCTCTCTAAGAATGAGCAACAATAATTGTCTTGTAACTATTATATAGTGTAACACTTCAGTGTACACCTTGGCATATGTTTGGTGGTACAGTGGGACAGGGTTTGCATTGATATATTTCGATCAATTTTGTGAAGTTATATATGGTGTTACTCTCATACAAATAGCGTTCCTAAATGAATATTGTAGAAATATGATCACCACAGAGCACCAGACATTTTCATCAGGAAGGTTTGGTCACCTGCTTTAATATGAGGTCAAACATGAGGATAAAGCAGCCGAGGTTCATGTCATCGTCATCACAGTCCAGGTCCAGGGCGCAGTGGCCGGCGGCGTGACCAAGGTTTTTAAATGGACTGCAGCGCAAAGGGCTGCGGAAAGGGCTCCTGAAGGGGCTGGGAAATGGACTGAGGGTGTTGTGCTGCCCGCGACGTCCTGGATCTGACACCACACTCACCTACGAGCAAAAACCACATTAAGTAAAATATATATGCCTTACTTCAAGCTCAAAGCATTTATGCTTTGACAGCCTTTTAATCTTCACTGTTGCCCTGATACCCAGTTATCATCACACATGAGTGCACAGTTGCTTGGATATAAATTTCAGTGATAAATCTACATCACAGTCATTTTCAATTAAGCCCTATAAGGGAGCTATATTTAGACTTTGGCAGTTACCATAGCAACATACAGTATTTTCCCAATGAATGGAAGAATATAGCGACTAAGCAGAGAAAACATTTGTATTGTACCTCCACCTTATAAAGGTGCCAAACAGCAATAAAAAATATCCGCAAATTGAATTCAGCTCCCAAAAGTCAGGTATTGCTATAATGAAATCTAAGCGACTCCAGAGGAGTCCTGCCCCCTATTGTTTTTTCAATTTACTATATGCCCTGGATTTTGCTGAAATGACAAAAAGACAAGAGAAAATAAAGAAGATGTAAATATTTTTACATATTCAGTCTCCCTCACCCTGCGAGCCCCAGTGTTGCCAGTTAAATCTGAGACGCGTGCCTTCCTCTGATTGGCCAACTCCTTCAGAGAGTTCACGCCATCTGAGAACATCCCAATCAGCAGCTGAAGAGGCACTACAATGTCCAGCTCTGAAAGCACCTAGGATCAACAAGACACCCACCAAATAATCACAAAAACTCAAAAACTCTTTTTCTACTTACCTACATTTACCACCTAATACAATGAAGGTGAAGAAAACTTTAAGAATTAAAAAAAAATTACTTTACTTATTTTTTAACATGTCATTTTTCTATGCTTTGAGCACCATAAAAAATTAAAGCCGCAAGCGGCGATGGCGGGCCCTCGCTCACCCATGCCACCGCGGGGCCTGAGGCATGGCGGGGCTGTGGCGTGAAGCAGAAAGTGAGAAAAAACCTGGAAGGAGGCCAAAAATGCAATGTTTCGTTCATCCAGTAGGGGACAGTCACAGGTAGTTACACATATGGTCTGGTGTGGTCTGGTGTGTTCAGGGCGGCCAGTCATCAGTCATGTGAAGTTTGAAGTGAATTGGACAAAGCATGAAGGAGTTATGAGAGGTTGATGGTTCATCCACCAGGGGGCAGTAGAGTGTAACAAAACACAAGCGGTTGCATTCAGGGTGGGACAGTGATTACACATGTGAAGTTTTGTGGAAATCGCACAATGATGATGTAAAATATGGCACTTCCTGTTTCCACTAGGGGACGACACGAGTGAGATCGCCTATGAGCGAATGGAGATGTTGAGGTCGGCACCCTGGACCTGTGTACCAATTTTCATGATGATACGAGTTCAATAAAGCCATCAAAAAGCCAAACGTATTTTCATGGCGAGGAATTGATGGTGTCGCCACACGGACGCCATTACTCGTAGCTTCACAGTCTTCATAATGTAGCTTCACCAACTGGTTCTGAATGAAGTTGATGGGGCAAAATATGTAATTTTAATGAATCTTAGTTAACTTCCTATTACCACCGGGGGGCGCTATGAGTTACGTGGGAAGTTAATATATCGGGACGTTCAGGGCGGAGCCATCATCATGTCCAGCAAGTTTGAAGCTGATTGGATGAAGTATGTGGGCGTGAGAGCCACTCGTATGTACATGGCGAGCACGCCAAAGTTAGTTGAGCCCTGGCAGACACGCCCTTTGACTTACGGATGCGCAGAGCACAACTTAAGCTCAGCTAGGTCTGGAGATGTTGCGTACCTAATTTGAACTTGATCGGGAGAACGCTGTGGGAGGAGTTAATTTTAGGCGGGAAAAATCAAAACCAAAATGGCCGACTTCCTGTTGGGTTGAGGTCATGAGGTCAAGAGGCTTTTTTGCATATGTGGATATAATACATATGTGTACCGAATTTTGTGAGCATAGGACAAAGTTAGCAAAATTCCCTATGGGCATTTTTGGACTTTGTAGGGGGCGCTATTCCGCCATTCTGCGTCGACCATGTGCGACCACCCAAAAATATCGAATTTCGGATGAGGCCGGACACCCGTGCAAAAGTATAAGCATTTTCGCATTTGGGAAAGGGGCGAAATTGGGGCACGAAATGTCGGAAGAATAATAATAATAATAATAATAATAATAATAATAATAATAATAATAATAAACATTACAATTTCAATAGGGCTTTCGCCAGGCGACTTGCAGTCGCCGCTCGGGCCCTAAAAATGTATTTACATTTGTTGCATTGGGTTGGCAGCGAAATGGGTGTCCTGGACAAATCAAAGAAAACTGCATGTATGGGTATACACCCCTCATGAAAGTGGGAAATATGTTTTTTTGTGATTTGGATGACCTGACACTTTAATATAAACTCGTTACCTCCAGGATATGACTGAGGTACACCATGCAGACAAAGATGTGCAGAGTCAAACTGGGCACCACTTCTCTGTCTGATTTGAATGTGACCTATTTACTCTGGCTAAATTAATGCAATCTTTTGATCACAGTTGTGACAGAAAACTTGAAATTGATCCATGTATACAGGGCAGCAAGCTGTGAGTGCATATGGGATGAAAGTCAAAATCCCTCCTATCTCTCTCCGTCTCATTCTGTGACCCAGATCCATATTCAGCAGGGCCCATGCCCAGACTGTCACACTCCATGACAACCTGTTCAATTCACACGCGCTGTGGACAGAACCACAGGATATGGAGCTGGAAACAGGACACAGGACTATGTGTATGTGACTGTGCATGTGTGTCTGTGCTTACATGCAACCACAACAGAGCCTGCTCTTGCACAGACGCTGGGTAGCCAGAGAATCTGCAGCTGATGAAGCCAAACATTTCTTCCATAGAGAAGGGAAGGGGACACAGCTCAATATCAAACATCTTGCTGTAGGGAGAAAGCAGAGAAAATAGTATCTTAATGTATATGTATTTATGCAGACAGCCAAGAGTCAACTTTGGATACTGATTCAATTGTTGGTTTCACTTATGCATACATTTTCCAGAATGGGTGAACACCCCTCACAATAACAATAGTAACATGGCAATGACAGCATAGAGCTAGACTTTTGAAATGAAAATAACGGCAACTCTGTGATGCAAGTGTTTCTTTTTTTTTAACAGAAGTGGCCTTTAATTGACGGTGACTGGCTGATTAAGATTAGGTGAATGAATGAATGCCTTTATTGTCATTGCATGTATGGTTAAAGGTATAGTTTGCCTTTTAGGGAAAGACGCTTGTTTGCTTTCTTACCAAGAGTTAGATGAAAAGATCAGTACCACTATTAACTAATAGCTGGAGCAAGGAGGCTATTAGCTTAGCTTAACTTAGCACACAGGCAGTGGGAAACAGCTAGCCTTGCGTTCTCTAATATGTCCATTGATACCAAACCTTGTAGCTTGTTTGTTTAATCCACACACACACACACACACACACACACACACACACACACACACACACACACACACATGTAAACATGATAAGTTGTGGTTTTAAGGGAGTTATATGCATACCTATTTATTAGATGACAACAGCTGGATGCAGTGACTTAAACCTACTGCAGTCTCCACTGGCTGCTAGTACAACAAGACTCCAGGAAGACTCCCTCAAAACAACTATCATTATCAACCGTCATTTTCACATTTGTGTTTGTGTACAAATTAAACACACAAGATACAACATGTTATTTAGTGACCTTTAGAGGTGCTGTCGGGCAAATTCTTTAACTATAACTAAGCCAGAGCTAGGCTAGTTGTCTCCACCTGCTTCCAGTCTTTATGCTAAGCTATGCTAATCACCTCATGTGTTTCTAAAAATGTTACATAATTTCTTTAAGGCCATAGTAAAAATCTGTGTAGCTTTTTACTGAAAAACGCGGTAGACAAGAATGGATCAATTCCTTTTTTTGTTAATTATGTATAGTAACCCTATATCACATTAAGCTTAGGTATAAGTAACGTATAAGAACATTTTATTACTTATGTACATGTGGTAGCAAATGTCTTTATTACAGGAATAACAACAACACTTTAAGGAGGTGGACTGAATGTACCTAAGCACTTCTCTGAACTCTTTGAGCTGGTGGTCAGGCACCTCGGTGCGGATGGATTCTAGCCACTCAGGCATAAAGCACTCCCACAGTGGTTGACTAATGACGTTGTAAGGTATGAGGCACAGGATCCGGTTCAAGCCCTCCTTCAGCTGGGTCACTGTGCTGCATGACTTGTCCCAGTAACCTCCCACCTGGGGAAAAGTGTGTACAAAATGGCTTAGCTTAGTGCAGATGGTGACCTGCCCTGAATAAATGTAATAAACCTCAGTATTCAGCAACATTGTGGTTTCATGTCATTCTTCATTCATAACTGTTCAATTTCTTCATAGCTTCATAAGTTAATATGAATAACTCAGATAAACAAGAGTTGGGATATTTGTCGACTGAATAATTGGAGTAATAATGTTCATGTTCGTTGCTTTTTCTGTCTCATAACCTTTTTGCTAATGCTCTCCACATCTACTATCAACACCCTGTGCATCCCCTATAATTCCCTAAGCATGAACTTTTCATATTTTATTGTCTTACAACATTTAATCAAATGGTATTTAAATGTGGCACTTTAAAGACACTTTAATGTCAAAGTAAGAAAAGATCTCTAAAAGGTGATCTAAATTAGTCATAAATATCAAATGGGGAATTTGTGGATGGACTTGAAAAATTCTGTTTATACATGATAATCCATGTAAACTGACAAAGTTGTTTTTCAAAGAAGAATGGGAAAAATGTGTGCAAAGCTGACAGAGACATGTCCACACAGACTGCCAAAGGTGCGTCAGCTAAATTGCTACTAGCAAGTAGATAAATAGCTACCTTGAAATATTTTGTGTATTATATTTGTAATTAATTTTGATCCCTTTGTAGAGATCTTTGTAGAGTTTTCATTTTGATATTAAGGGGTTTCACTGTTGATTTTACGCACAATACTTGACGTGGGTTTTAACCTTACCCTGGCAAATTCCACAGGTTTAGGCAGCAGACACATAACCATGACGTCAAAGCGCACGTCACACACTGTTTTTAGCCACTTGGTGACAAACTGAGGCTTCAGCTTCTCCACCAGGCTTCCAACCTCGTCATCCATCATGTAGGCGGTGGAGTGAAACCACTGGAACACCATGCTGACCAGCCGTGCCAGACTCTCTGTGGGTGTGTTCTCATTGGGGGTACACAGGCTTACCTGCAGAAGTAGGTAGAAGGTTAGGGAATCAAAGTAATCAGTCAGGTTATCGTGAATTCAACAGAGTAATGATAAGAGGCCATGTACTGTAAACATCCCTATCTCATGCCTCTCAGTTATTGACAGACACAGCAACAGCCTGTGATTACACACCAGGAACCAGATGCCAAACTGACTGAGAAGGCGCTGGTCGTGCTGGTCGTCCTCCTTGTTGTCAAACTCGATGTTGTCCAGAGAGTGGTGGGAGGCAGACAGGCCCATCTGACGACGCCTGTTCAGCTCAAACTCACGCTGTTCTGCATGAATTTCTGCCTCCTTGAGAAGGCTGGATGGATATGGAGATGACAAGAGGGATACGAGGCAGAGACAAGACATAAGAGAAGCATATGGACATAAAAAGAGCAGGGGAGGAAAATAAAAATAAAAACAGAATATAACCTGACACCACATATACATTTTAATCTAATTTCATGCCATATTGTTGCCTATATATTCATGTCAAATTGTGCACACATATGCTCTGTGACAGTGGCAGTGATAAGTCAATGTAAACACTGTGAATGTACCTTATGACAGCTTCCACAGTGCAAACTAGCTCCTCTGCTCCACACTCCCGGGTGTTGATGGGAGGGGGCGAGGTCTGGTACAGATGGGTCTCCGCCGCAGCCCCCACCTCACTGCTGTGGTGGTTGACATGGCAACGCTTGCAGTAGCGGACAGGCCGGTTGCCATGGCGCCCACAGCAGCCAGCCGAGAAGCAGGTGACCACAGCCCTCCTAACGTGAGAGCTACAGTTCTACGAAGCCAAGGAACAAGGGAAAGAAAGAGGAGGAGGAGGAAGAGCAGGAGGAGGAGGAGAGATTCTATTCTGGGCAGTAGGCAACAAAATAAAAACATGCTACAATCACAGCTAATAAGGCCTTATGACAAGCCTCTTAAAATAGACATATTTCAAGGCCAAAAAACATATAACTACTCTCCATCTAAAATCTGCCTCTAAAATAAGCATTTGTTTAAAATGTTGATCACTCCACATTTGCAGGGATAGAAAAAGTCTTTATGTGTCCCCACAGTGTCTCAGGTTTCTAAAAATAAAAAGGATGGCACTAGAGGAACCATCCTAATCTGATCAGCCACTAATCTTGTGCCATTAGAGGGATGCAGTGCTCCCTATTAAATTAACATATCTGTCCTCTGACAGTCAGCTCTCTCATTTACCTACCCTGTTCTCAACACTGTCAATACCCTGATGTTAATATTACTGACGATGTTATTGTTTGCAATATATTCTCACTTGGGAATTGAGGTATATTCATAAGGAAGTGCCATGGTAACTCATTAATCTTAAAAGGCACACAATGACTCCACAGATGAAGAGTAATGTGTCAGTTAATAATGAAAACACTGGTGTAAATCCAGGTGGGAGTTTAAAGGGCTTTCTGCGATGAGTGGGACAAAGCCCGCTCAGGAAAGGCTGTTATGGATTATATCTCCCGGACAAACAAGGATGGAGGCCAGCTGTTTCCCCCGACAACGCGGGGCAGTTGCTCACCCTGACGGGAATACCTGAGATGATCTCACAGTCCTTTTTCCAGTGTCGCCCTGGAAACCATCAGGGTGCACTTGCGCCCTCAGCAGTGCATTCAACAAAGGTGAACAAGCAGCAGCTTCGTTTAAAATGATTTGGCCTTTACTGAGCATAGCGTGCATTGACTCCTCAATAGAGAAAACATTTCAGGTTCATAAACAGATGCCCTTGCTATGGATCACAGGTAAAAATGGATTGGATGAAATATTGTCCACAAAGTTAACAAGCTGAATTCATTTCTTTGTTCAGTAATAAAACCATTTAAACGTGCACTGTTTTATTTGGTTCCCGCATCTTAAGGCAGGATTTCATTATTCTGAAAAGTAGCAAAGTTAATTAGTATTGACAGTGTCTGCAAAGGTAAATTATTCTAAATATGGACAAACGTCCGTTTGACCAGGTACAATATGATAAAATGTTGCAGTGGTATATATTACAATGAATATGTACAAATGAGACCGTAGAAAACGACAATAATGTGCATGTAACAGTGTAATTATCTTACCTTCTTTTGACAAATTGCAGATATTTCAGCTGCAAAGACAAATTAACAAAATCATTAAATTTCTAGACACGTAATATTTGTAAATTTTTTTCATTGCAAAATAATAAGAAAAAAGTTGTATACAATATAAAGTAGCTTTTATACATGAAATACAACTCAGATAAACAACAATATGCATATTTCAGTTTTATAGAATTAACACACTACCTAAAACCTAACTTCTTAATTTAAGAGCACCAACAAGTTTGGAAAGTAGGAGATAACGTTTATGTACCCTTGTGGGAAAATAGTTCTTTAAAATATGTCCTCAGATGACTGAGGTTTAAGTTCATAGCCATGGTAAGAGCTGGTCTCTTATGATTATTGCTATAGTATAGAAACATATCTCTGAAGCTATACAAAACTCGGCATAATTTTTCTGCACCAAAAATTGTATAGTGTAGTCTGTGAGGAGGATGAGTCAAACACCCTTTTTGTTTGGAACACTCACCTTGGGGCAGGAGTACATCAACAAGCCATTCAGCATGATCTCTGAAAAGGTTAAAGAAATGTATAAACAATAATTGATTTATAGGCAACGCTCTCCCTTGAGCACAAGCAGTATACACTCCCTAACAGAGCTGGAGCACAAAATATCTTCCCTCAATATTGAAGAAAGTACAAAACTGCAGAGCCATGCAATTATAATATGGTACATGCTGGAGAAAAGAGAAACAAGTGGCTGCATGGTTTTGTGATGATGATCTCATTATTGGCGCAAGGGAATTATGTAACCATGGCGATGTATTTCCCCTGAGTTAGAGAGAGGAATAATGAAGCAGGCAGTAGGTGATGTATGTTTGGAATGGCGTCTTATTGAAGTAGGGGGAGGAAAGAGGGATGGAGAAAAGAGGTTAAACCGATGGCGTACCCTGCTATTCGTTGGCTGCACTCTTCGCATATATAAAGAGGCGGGGGTTTGTCTCCCAGGGCAACAGAAAGTGTGGGATCTATACACATCTGCAAAAAGTAAAACAGGTAGTGTCAAAATATGGATGTTGTATTTCAAAGGTGAACATATTAATATTTTGATGTTTTATTTTCATGCATTTTTCTGCTCATTTTGAATGCACTACCACACACTACAGTTACTGCTGCTAGCATTTTTCATTTGTCCCTCTTACACAGTAGGTGGTAGATAGTGGTAGTTTATCATGGCCTTGCCCAAGAAATCATGTGACACCTATACCTGGCTCTCCAAGCCTCTGTGTGGATGGCTGCCTGCATATGCTACACTCTGCACTCTTGCAACCTGTGCATGGCCTTGCGCTAAATCCCAGTGCTCATGGCCTCAATGTTCAGATGGTGCACTGTAATTTACTGTGCTCACTTGATGCCACCCTGTCCTCAGGGGCTAGGTGGGGTCACCGCTTCCAATTAAGCCCCCGCTTCCTCAACCATGTACCTCCTCCGTTCTCCTGGTAATTGAAATCCGGCTCCTGTCCGTGCCCCTGTTCGTACTCTATTTGTCAGTTTTGAGCACAGTTGAGTAAAGGCAGGCATAGCAGATAAAGCAGAGGAGCAGCAGAGACTGGTGTAAAGAAGCTGATATCATTACCCTACCCGCACAGCTGCCCGAGAGTACGCTGATTTATTTACCGTGGGGCTCACAAAAGCAAACACGCCGACACGCACGGTTGAACAATCTGGCACATAACCCATACTTCCCACATATAGTTCTCTAGAGGCGCAGAGTGCACTGCTAATCTATCCTCTTACAGTAACAAAACATTGCAGACATTCAGTGATTGTTATTGTGCATCCAACAACCAAAAGATATACCAGTAATATAAGAGTTAATGTTTAAGGCATATTTTCTAAGGCTTAGGTCACCTTGACAGCAGGTTTATTGATGGCATTATGGCACTCGATGTGTTGACAATGGATTGGGTTCCAGGCTGCAGGAGAGAGAGAGAGGAGTGGCAGTAAGGGATGAAGAAAGAATAAAAATGTTGAATAGGTTAGACCTTTAGTCGGTTCAAGGACAGAAAAAGCAGCAGCTGTGGCAGGAGAATCTGACCTGTGTACTGCAGCCCTCTGTATTCACTGATGGCTCCTGGTGGCTTCAGATTGGGCCAGTAATGGAACAGCATCTGCACAGCTGGTGGCTTTACTTGGGATGGTCCATAGGATATGACATAAAGAAGGTCCTGCACACAGTATAAACATCAACATAAACAAAACTGTTTCAAGTGTGCAATGATATTCAAAGACACACGCAAAATAATGAATGGAAGGCAATAGAGTCTTTTAGTTAAGCTAAGCTAACAGTCTACTTGCTATAGCTTCATATTTAGCACATAGAGACATAAGAGAGAGGTATCATTCTCATCATAAAACTCTAAGCAAGAAAGCAATTAAGCGCATTTCCTAATGACTAACTGTCAGTTTAAAGGATTTAGGTGAGTAACACAATGTTCTGAACAGTTTTAACAACATTTACATTTGGAATGAAACTCTTATATCTGCATTATGTACTTTGAGGGATAATACCTTCCACACTTCCTGTTTGTGCTTCATGAGACATTCCAACAACTGACAGTGATATACTGGAAAGAAGAAGAGATATTGTTGAGCAGAGTACCATTACTGCACAACATGTCAGTGTTTGTCATATTTGCATGCATGCTCCAAAAGCAGCCATCATGATTGATGATTTACCTGGATTTGAGGTGTACTGCATTGCAATCATGAGCATAGAAGAGGCAGACAGATTGACATAGGCTGGGACTCCCCCCTCCCTCCGAGTGGATCCCACTACAAATGAGCAAGGAAAAGGAAGAGAAACAACGTGAGAGATCACTTTCACGTGCTGGCCAAGTTTGTAGCATTTGTTTCTGTCATTCAGAGTATGTTGGGGTGGTTTTCAAAGCTTCAGTGCCTAGAAGCTGCGATCTAAGAGCATTTTGTTTAATTTTCGAAAGTTATCACTAATTATCCCACCACATAGGTTGAGTTTCACTATTACATGAAGGGAATATGTTGTCTTAATTACACATTGATAGGTTATACTTACATATAGCCATGGGGAGGAAAGAGGTGCTCAGGTACTCAATGATGTCTTTGTGGAGGAAAGGGGGAAATGTAGCTAAAGTGGAGATCATAGTATAGGGCAAAGTGCTGAGAATATCATCACTGAGAAAGGGCAGGAGGCAAGTTGTTGTGTAAAATATGGACTGTCCCAGATCTGATGAGAAAGGGAAAAGGAAAAAAAAAGAAAAAAAGACAAAGAGAGATACACAGACACTCATTCAGTGAACTGCACATACAGTATTCACATACTGTATGCAGCCACAAATGTCAAACCTCTGTGAAATTTTAGTAATTTAACAGTATAACAGTGTAAAAAAAGAGAACATTTGGAAGATGAGCTTCTGTTGAGGGCAGTGAGCTTTCTTTATAAGCCACTGAAGTGAAATTTGCCCTCAGGAAGAGGAGACCATTCTGGTCAAGGAGATGGGTTTTCATGCTTTTGAACTTTTTTTTTTTAACAGTGGTAAAATATTCATGAAAAATAAGAGCACTGACTGTGATGCAGCCTTGGGCCCGTGAAAAACAGTGTGGAAATAAGTCATTCTTAGATATATTGTAGATGCATTAAAACAGTAAAACATTACATTTTCCTACATGTGGTTTCCATTTAGTTTATATATTTGCACATGACAACATCAGTAAAACATTTTTCCCACTTTACATAACAAACATGCAATCAAGTATGATGCACAGAAGAGAAGGCCTATGGCTGGTGTATCCAATAGCTTATGAACGATTAAGTTGACAGGATCCAGCGTGCTCCCAATCACCCCCATGCATCCCTCAAGATCCTCAGCAGGACTTCTCTCCTCCCGTTACAAAAGAGGCCAAAAAAGCAGCAGTAGCTTCATGCAGGCCAGACGGCTCGGGGATGATGATGACAAACAGTGGTGCACTGGGCCTTGACTCACCATGCTGACCGTGCTGCAGCAGGGGCACCAGGTCAAGCAGGGTCACGAGGGTCACATAGAGGCCCTGATAGTCCAGAGAGGGGTACTCTGAGAGCTGAGCGTCCCGACTCTGCTGCCCCTGCCCCCCGCGGTCTGACGGGGCATCGCGCAGAACGCTGTAAAGGAGGGAGCGAGTAACTGTAGGGTTGATGGAACTGACTTGTGGTCTTAGAGATGGGGTGAGTGGGAATGGCACAGGAAAAAGACACATGGTCATGGGCACGGCCAAATTGGAAGCTTCCTGGTTCTCCTTCCTGCCTGTGCGGGACAGAATGCTGCTCCGGGGCGGGAGGGGAGGGGAGGGAGGGTAGGGGAGGGGAACAAGGGAAAAAAAGAGACAACAAAGACACAAAAAAACAGCACATTACATTGAAATGGCACTACAGAGACAGCGTAAATAGAAAAAAACAAACCCAGATAAACCCCACATAGGATGCAGTGTCTCACTATTTGACTGTATCACTGAAGGCACGGGCAATTTTTCCCTGCTTTATCTGTTCAGAGTGACTTTAATTCAATTCATCTTGATTTGTGTAACTTGGAAAACAAAAAAAACATGAGCACAAACTGCAATGATCACTGCATCTCATGCGTATCTGGTGACAAGGAGCAAAAATATAAAAAATGGCATGTTTTCAGTGGCAACCCCATACTTCTCCAAAAAGGGACAGTGCAAATGACTGTCCCTCGATGGCTGCCGTCTTCCAATCAGCAAGGTCAGAGGCTACCATGCAAAAAAAAGGCCAATGAGCCGTGGAATTTTAAAAAGAAAATAAGAAATTTCCTTGTCTTTAGTGGGGCTGTCAAGGATGGGAGTGACACCAAATTGGTTCGGGAAAATACAGAGGTGACACTTTTGAAACATGCTTCAGCCAGTAATAAACATGTGTGTGAGGTTAGATCAAGTGCTCCTAGGTCACAGCACATGTTTATTGCACCAGAGAAATAATGTCCGTATGCATACGTTATGATACTGTACCAGTATCATCAGGAGAAATAATGAGATCCAACAGGCATATGGATTCAGGTTTCTAAAATAAATGTAACAACTAATCTACGGTAGAGGAGAAAAACTATAATGACAAAGGAATAGGTTGTATCGGGGGGGATGACCGGTAGCATTATGTTTGTGAACTAATGCAGGATGGACAATTGTGTTTGTTGTCCCCTGGGGAAGGAGGTGGACATATTCAATTTTCAAGAGAGAGGGGGGGGAAGCAAAAAACTAGTTGGGTTGAGTGTGGAGCATCTAGGGTGGAGGAGGGGGGGGGAGGGGGCCAGAGAGCATTGCTCTTTTACTGCACATTATTGAAGAGCTAAGCTGTTCTATCAAGCAAATGATTGGGATTTATCATGAGCGCCCAGATTATAAATGCTGATGTATTGTCTTTTTTTTCTTTTCTTTTTCATAGGTCACTCAAGAAGTTGAGTCACAGCATTTGGAGTTACACAGCAAGTGAGAAAGGGGATTTCAATTAGATTTTTTTTAACATAACAATAAATGCATAATGTTAAGCCTATAGCTTAAAAGTTTACTGTCAACAGCAGAATGTAACATTTTCCTGACATATCCCCTCAAAGTTATACTCTGCAAGATTTTAGTCAGTGTAAGATTCATTCATCAAGCTGCGTTAGTGCAGCTGCATAAACTTGACACACAACAACAGACTGTATCTCAGAGTATGACTTTTTCACTGCCCATGTCTCATATAGAAAACATCATTGATTTGAACAATGAACATAAACACAAACAGACACGCTCACACGCATACATTAAACATATACACACAAAGACACACACATTATGTGCACACATACATACAAACAAACGACACGAAAAGTTACACACATATACGACACATAAAACACATGTAGAAATGCACTGGTACAGACACATGACATACATTGACTGTCAAACCCTGCACTGTCAATACATTATCATATGTGTGTAGCAGTAATTCAAAGCACAAGTAGACTTTCTCAGGTATGCTAATTACTAAAACTGTGCTACTTCTAAAATAATATGGCTACACAGCCCTAGATATGATTTCTACTGCCTGCAGTCGTTCTTATGAGTGATACAGTTTGGCAGGAAGTCAGCGTGGCTCACTGATGCAGGGAGCTCAGTTTGACTCATCTTTATGGAGGCATATATAATTATCAGTGAATAGAAAATTTTAACCCCTCTTTATTTTCTGTTCTGCACCTGACATGTGCTGAACCTAAAATTGGTATATGAATCAGCAACCAGATCCCCTAGCCATGTCAGTTCTTCTTTCCAGGAACACACCTGCTTTACTTCCCTTTTCCTTTTTAAGGCTCTCTGCTCCCACTTTCTGACTCTCTCTTCTCTTTTACATCTTCTATTTCCTCTCTTTCTTCACCCCAGGCTTCGAAGGGCACAGGTGCATGGATAATCCTGGAGTCCCCTGCTGAGGAAACCAGACCCCTCTAATTGCGGAGAGGTAGGATTTGTGGGCAAGAGACTGTGCTTCGGGGAAAATATCAAGCAACTGCTAGCTGTGGCATTATCGAGAGTGAGTCCTTTCACACTCAGATGACACTGCCCCTCAGAGGCAGAATCCTCACTTGAGTTAACACTGATTCTCACAGTTGCAGCCCCTGTCATGCTCCATGTGTGCCATAGATATTTGAGGGGCCATGTTTAAAACAGCACAGTGGCTGCTGGTGCTGGACAGCCCCTCAGCAAAGTATGAAGTATACAAAACACTCACTCAGCAGAGGAATAATCCTTATGGGGCTGAGGCATAAACTGTAGAATTGAGGCCGACGGCAGTCTCAAATAGATTGTACCGTAAGCTGATAATAATGATAAAAGAGGAGCATACAAGTTCAGCTTCCAGTAATCCCACCATTTTCACAAATTAGCTAATAAATCAGGGCAGCAAAACTATTTTCTATGAAGCCAGCGGGCAGTAACACTAAACCAATCACATATAGAAATTTCCTAACACTGCAATGTATTTTGATATGGAAATAAGCTCCAGCTGCAAAAAAAGAGGGGGGGAGAAATGACACATAGTGAAATTAGATGTGTCCAAAATGGCTGCCTACTTGACCTGTGTTGGAGGAGGAAATAACATGCTGTTCTTTCCTCAGGCTTTCACAGCACCCAGGGGAGCAGGCTGACCCTGCAACTAAGGAGCTGCCCTCCGCCGGCCCCTCTGGGAAGGACACAACAGGCTGCCCTAGGGAAGCGGTCATCTAGCAGCCGGCCACTGAATCAATAAACAACACTGAGCCATCTATCTCTGCTGCTGTTTTAACAAAACACCATAACTCCATAGAAAACCTGCACCAGTCTCTGTCTTCTGCTGAATATTCACATTCAAACAGCTATCGTGCTTTCAGAGCAGAGGATGGATTTGGCTACTTCGCTAACTTCCTTACATTATTCTTTCACTTCAATTCATATTAGCAATTTAATGGTCAGAAAGTGTTTCAGAACAACCTGCTGTAACTAATCTCATCTGATCATGAAGGAAAAGCTAAATATCAAACATTCTACGGTCTGTTATTTCACCTGTTGGCTGTTGAGCAGGGTACTTACCTGAGCAGGGTTTGAGAAAAGTATTTCAGTGTGTTTGCAATGTCTGTTCCGGAGGGCACAGGATAAATATTGTGTTGCACACGGTTGTGATACTCTTGCAAGTATCGTATCTTAGAGGCAACTGGACAAAATAAAGAGCAGAGTAAACAAAGCAGATCAACAACTAGCGATGACTACCATAAAAAAAAAGTAAATCTGAGCACAGAGATGAAGCAAACGGTTGAACATGCATGAAGCTACACAGTATGTAGCTGCTGTATTTTGGTCCCAAGTGAGACACTAGACAGCATGTAGCATGGATGCTCCAATTATCAAGTTAAACAAAGAGGCTGTGTTCCCATGGCTCTCTGGCCTTCACCAGGCGACCTTTTTGGTATAGCAGTGAGGTCACAGGAAGCCCTGGAGGAGCCAGTAACCTATTGCTTACAGAAACAAGCTTGTGTACATAAGGTTGCCGGTTCAAGTCCCAAGTGAAGCTGGGAAAATCTGGTCGGGGGGAAGGGCTTACTCCTCCTTTAACAAGTGCAATTGAAGAGCAGTGAGTGAGCCCTGGCTGCAATGTTATACTACTCCCTCAGGTCTGTTGGTTAGTTAGTCACAAATGCATCATTACTATTTTTTGCCTGGTTAAATGGGAGTTAAAATAAGTTGCAGTGTGTCATTGCTGACCTGTTTTCTATGACTTTGGGCAGCAGTGTTTAGCTACCCCCCTGACCTGTAAATGACAAACCCCCAAAATAAAAATAATAACTGCAGGCTCTGAGCATGTTATTGTGGTCATAGCCTGTGCCGTAATACATACATATAAACATCTTGATTGGCAAATTATTATATTTGCACAGCTTTTGATACCCTAACACCCAAATGAATGTGAACACACAGAAAGATGACAGCTGCCAATATGTTGCAGTAGAGGTGTAATCACATTAGCAGGCTTCATCTTTTTTTCTGAGCATGTTAGTGCGATCTAATCTTCCACATATTGACATGGAAGCCCCAAACATCAAGTTTGAATCCACATTTTACGTCTTTCATATATTTAAAGCTACAAATAGGTGGATAAAAGTATGCAGGGATCATTCAGTGCTGTGGAGGAGGCTGTTTTTCCACCTGTTCAAAAAGCAATCGGAGGGGATGAGGAGGAAATCAACAATAGCCCTCAGTGTCTCGAGCACATGATGATCAAACCACATTATTGATCAATCTAATGCCACCATATTGCTCAGTAAAGAATCTTCCAGGTCGACCTTGAGACCAGCAGTATACTCTAGGCTACACCTCGCTTTTTTTCCCTCCCCGCACGCACCTTATCCAGCCACGTCAATCAAACAACATATATTAGTATGCTGATAATAAGGTACAGCCATGAAATGATTTTCCTGTAACACGGGAAACGCGGGCAGTTACTGAGGCTCCCTGAGCCCTCCAGCCATCCTCTGCAGTGGGAGGACGTGTTGCAACCTGCCTGAGCAACCGCGGTTTCATCACCAAGGACAGCTCCCCTCATTCGGTTTCTTGGTTCAAACAAGAAAAAATCACGTCTCCAGTTTTCCATTTAAAAAACCCCCCAAAAAACACCAACCCACCCCTCATGACAAGACAGAAAAACACACATACACGGGCGTACTTACACTGCTCTGCCTTCGTAGACATTTCGTAGACACTTGGGGAAACATAAAACCCAGACTGTCAATTGTTTTAGTGGTTTTGTTCCTCCCCGGCGTTGTGTTTCCCTCAGTCGTGAAAAAGTGAATATACCCCCCTTGCAGCCCAGGCTCAGCTTGATTGTACCACTCTGCTCGATGGATTTGTACACTGTGGGTTTTTGGGTTTTTTTTAGCGGTGGTGCGGTGGTTTTTCCTGAGCTTTTAGCTGAATTAAAACGGGGACCCATTGTGCGAGTCTGTTTTAAATTTGAAGAATTGTTATTCTTTTAACGGCGGATGGGGAATGTTGATATGCATCTGCCACAACATACCTTTCCAAATGGACTGATCCGGCTTTGACAAATTGTCATTCAAGAATTCCCACAACCCTATCAGTCCTGTTTGTGCTGATTATAGGAGGGAAATACTCTAGTGTGACCTGAGTGTATTTGCCTAAATATTCCTTGGTGTTGTGTGTGTGAGTGTGTGTGTGTGTGTGTGTGTGTGTGTGTGTGTGTGTGTGTGTGTGTGTGTGTGTGTGTGTGTGTGTGTGTGTGTGTGTGTGTGTGTTTGTTGCAATTTAAAAGGCTAAACTTGCAACAGATGGTTGTCACATTCTCATAAACATAAGCATGACATGTCATATCATTTATCTTTCTTTGTGATATGCAATATTTTCTGCACTTTATTAGTAATTAATCTGTATGTTTTGTATGTAAATCACTTCCACTGTGTGAATAGTGCTAAATAAATACACTTTCACTTCCTCATTTTGATAAAAGACATGGACACAATTCTATAATTTGGCTTTCAATTATTTAGTTATTTGATAAAGAGAAAGTAATGAAAATCTTTATAAATATTTGGTTTATAATAAGGGTAAAACTTGTGCTTAAGCAATGCATGGGTAATGTAGGTTTACAGTTAATTAAGTTAATTAATTGAAGTTAATTCACAGTTACTTCATACATGTGCATTATTTCAGACCTTGTTTTAATTGACTGTAAATGTCTTTTAACTTCACTTTAATCTGATCTGTTTACCTCTTTTGTTTGCATTCATCATATTTAGCCTATGAAAATTGACATGCTACCAAATTAGCTGAATTCTAGTTATATTGAATGGTATTTTATACCCATGCACTTGATCAGTCAGTATGAAGCTCAGTTCTTCTTTTATCAAACTGGTAGTCAAATGCAAACATCATCATGGTGCTGCATGACTTAATGGCCTTTGTGCCATGTTTACAAGCTAGTAAAACTAGATGAATGTATAATACATGATCAAGTTGTGTACATGTAACATTAACTGTGGGTGTCAAAACTATCAATTAATGTATGAAGTTACTGTGAAGTAACATTCATTAACTGGCTTTTGATCTGGTAACCACTTAAAACCATAGTGACTATCACTTGATAATGATGAGCAACAGGAATTCATGATACATCTGGCATGAAATCATCACATTAAGCATTATTTAAGTATATTATTTGTATGCTTATTAAGTGTAATAAACATTTTACACCATTCTTTAAGTCTGTGCTTAAATTAATTATTGTTCTAATAAAATACTGTATCTTCTCCCAAGAGCAGAATACAACTAAAATATAAACAGACTTCAGGTTCTGAAGCACTGACAGACCAGCAGACTCTTTCCATTGTGGTTGGAGCCAAGAACTGTTGGAGTATTTCCATCTCATGTCCAGTTGAGGAGCAGTATCATGTAGTCCCCTGTAGTCTGCACCTGAAATGACCCCTGTGCTTTTTACTATATGCTATTCATTTAAAAAAAAGTGTACACGTACATTCTTACTGAGCATTTTCCAAACTTTACAGTCATCATTTTCATCATAGGGAATGTATGAAGATGACCCTTTTTAAATATTTGCTTGTTTTAGATTAGAAATAAAACATGACACAGCAGATATCACAGGTTTACACAAAGAGGCTGTTTATTCATATTTCTATAATATCATAATCATAAAATGTTCAGCATTGGATAGAGCTACACACACACATTTATAATTTGCATAGATGTCTTTCTGAACGCAGATCAGTCAGGGTTTTGGAGGTGATCTCTGCCGGTATTCTGGGATATGATGCAGGATCCATCCAGCCGGAGCCAGTATAGTCACAGCAAACACACACATGGCAAAGGTTGATAGCTGTAAGAGAGTCAATGAGAATATTAATATAAATGGTTGATTAATAAGCATTTATGTTTCTTGTCATACAATTATACATCTAGATGAAATAATAGTGGCACTAAAGGGCTGTATTAAAGCATAAGTGCACTGCAGTTATCCTGTCATCAGCTACAGGTTGAATGGGGGAGATTGAACACCTGTGTCCACAACCAAGGGTCCTGATCTCAGTGACTCATCAGGTGATAAAGCAGCAGCCCCCATTTATATCTTTCTACCATATATTATATTCCCTTTGTCCCGAGGCCCTACAGTATTCCAAACCCGAGCCAGGCTTTGTAAAAGCCCCTGTGTATGTCCCTGAGGACAGATCAGCAGATTTATAGTGGCATAAACACAAGCCGCTATGTTGCAGTTCCATCATAGGATCCCTTTTACGAAGACCAGAGCCTGCCACTGACTTATGGATAAGAAATTAATAAAACATCTCTCCCACTCTGCAAGCCGGGGAACACAGTCCACTTGAATACCTCGCATTAGAAGCAATAAAGTGAAGTATCACAGATCTGACTTTTCAAGACTGACTTTGTGTGCCAGCATTGTCTTTAAATTTGGATTAATTGTAGTTAGTGCAGGTAAAAACCGAGACCCTGCTGCTGTAGTCCTAAATTTTCATACACCACAATGTCTGTCTATTAAACTTCTCAACTACTAACAAAGATAATCATTCCTACCACTGGCCCGATCTTTTCCATAGGTGGCTTTCTGCAGATGGTTGACCTCTGATCTTGCTGAATGGCTTTCCGCAACATGGACTTGGTCAGTGAGGGTTTCCTAAGAACAGAGTACATCCTTCAGCTTGGCTCAACTCACACAGTCAGTCTTCACAACTGAAGGGAAATGTTTCTCTGGAAATTATTCCTCACATCCTGTGAGATACTAACAGATAGCCACAACTTTCATCTAATTCCCATCTCTGTTCTTGGGAGGAGTCACTTCCAAGGGCCAGAGATACTCATGCAAACATACATGAGTGCACGTACATCGTCAGGAC
The DNA here is from genome assembly GCF_963691925.1 of Scomber scombrus. NCBI lineage: Eukaryota > Metazoa > Chordata > Actinopteri > Scombriformes > Scombridae > Scomber > Scomber scombrus. The sequence goes on along the minus strand of NC_084988.1, from coordinate 15,071,975 downwards.
AAAAAAATCTGTTTATGATTGGGTAGTTGACAACAGTCACTTGAGCCAACATTTCTACAAAACTTTGTCTTATTAAATCTACAAGTGATGTACACCAAGTAGTTAACACATGCATCATTTATCATTTGTTTTATGAGAAATAAGCAGGCAAATTCTGCCACAACTGCTGATTCTAGGTTGTTCATTAAGAAAGATGTTTATAATGTTGTGGACAATTATGGCTTTAATCGCCAAAAGTTCAAAAGGAAGACTTTAAACTAATTATATTGGGTATGACTGTAGGCTCTTGGGGGAAATGATAACACAGAATGACAGCCGAGCATGTGTCAGAATATGAAAGATGCAATGCATTCATGAGAGGAAAAAAACTGTTTATGTCCAAATCCGATCACTTGCACGGACAAAAAAAAAAAAAGCTTTAAAAGTTTATCATCATTCTATTATCTCCACAAACACAATGCCATATGAACTGCAATCCTTTAATTCTCTGAATTGCTCACTCAATTTTCATTTACTTTGCCTGAATAGGCGGTCTGTGACATAAATAAACCTTAAAGATATGTATTCTTTGCCATTTCAAGGACTTTTAATAAAATTCAGGAATTGTCTCTCTTAGCGATACAGTGTCATTTTGATACTGTCTTTTCTGCTCGTTACAGTGGTTTGACAACTACATTCAGGAACAAACTGCAGGTGATGCAAAATAATATATTATTATAATATTATTAATTTAATGCATCCCCTCAAACTAGTGCCAAATTCAGGAGGACTGCTGCCTGTACAGCTCAGAGGAGAACAGCAGAAGCAGCATCATATGCATATTTTCAATTGGTATGCTCCTCAATACTTGTGCTCACAGATGACAATGGTACATACTCAGCATAACTATAACACCAGGGCCAGCGTGCGGTCATGTTAAATCCCTCGAATAAATAATGTAGCCACAAGTACTGGACTACCAGAACTACTACACCAATGCCATATTGTGGAATAGCCTTCTGCTATTATTCATAATGAAAGGAGCTTATAGAAGTCAGGTTAGTGCTTATTTATGGAATATGGTCACAGGTTTATTATGAAATCTTTAATTACATTTTTACCTCAGCTATCGAATAATCCTTGTATTTTGATGTGGGCGTTATTATTTTTTATTTCACTTGTAGTGGTGTGTTTTTTGGATTTCAGGATTTTATTATTTTATTTAATGCTGAATGTCTTGTATTTCTTTGTGTTTCTTTTGTTTTTTTAACATCTTGAGACCTTGTTAGAAATGTCTTTTCACTTTATCATGTTATCACTTAGATTTTAGTTTTTGTGTCTGTATTCCATAAATACATCACATCATAGTGAGTGTATGGACAAACTGAAAAATGACCTTGTAGTCCACGACTTTACTGTCTATTAAATGTGTGGGTGACTGCAAAGGTGATTTGGCCTATACATTTGATGTATTGTGTCGCCCCCAACAGGAAGCCAAAAGAACTTCAACAAGCTGAGCGAAAAATCTCTGAACCATAAAGGCCTTACTGATGAAATATCTGTTACAGTGGCCTAATGAACTTCATATGAATAAAAAAAAAAAAAAGAACTACTACACTACACTACATTAAAAAATATAAAGCACAAGGTAATTTAGGGTGAATATGCATGCAAATACTGCTTTGGGCACCTATAGATTTTTACATAGGCTATATTTTAATGGTATACATTCATGGTATTATAATCGCACGTAAACTGACCACCCACACAAAACAAGATAAAACTATTAACTATTAACTATTTAAAAATGGTGTAAACGGAGAATGATGGGCTAAATGAGAGTTTTTTATTAAACATTTAACTCAACATGATAATAGTTCACTGCCTTATAACCTCCGACTAAATATTTATTTCACAAAATTAATTACAATCATTCTCATCCAAATTTAAACGCAAAGGTGCATGAGGTTTCTAAAATATCCTGCCACATCCTCACTGAACGAAACAAGCCACTAGAGAGCGCTCCCAAATGTGTTTTTGCTCAGCCTGCTTGCAGTACAGATGTACAGACGGGCCTCTGGACCAGTCTGCGTTCGGAGTTGGCAAATGCGTCAAGTGAGCCAAAATAACGGAAGTTGGGTGATCTCACTTCCAAACTAAAGGCGCGATTCAAGCGCAGGGCATTCTTATATTCGCTGATTTTGACGGGTATTTCCAGGATTCTAGGACTTTACAGCAGCTCTTTATTTAATAAATTTGAAGGTCATGTACAGAACATGAGGCTTTTATCAGACATATATTTTCTGCACAACCTCCGTAGATACAAATGTTAAATATTCAACGGCTTTTATGTTGAAAGTAATGACTGGAAGTCCTTTTCCTCACTCTGGCGAGCTTGAAACGGATAGCGTTGGGATAGGCCATAACAACCACCCAACAAGGCGCTGGCTACTATGGGGAAATACCGAACCGAACCGCATAAAAAAACGGTTAATGGTTAGTTTTTTAGTCGAGATTAGTGTTGGAAATCCACCGGAAAGTGGATGCAAGTGGAAATTACTGCATATTGGGGCTTAAATGTGGACGTTGACGTCGAGCCGTGCGTAATGAGCAGAGTTGGAAAAAGAAGGTGTTGAGCTGCATTTTTTTTCTCTCTGCCAGGGACAACTTGGGTCGGAGTGCTGCCTAAACTAAGAGGTGATACGAAGAAAAATAATGCCTGCGACGCTCTCTACTCTCTGGTAAATATGTTTTTAACGCTTTCAACAGTTGCATCGCGTCTTACTCGAAGTAAATAGCTGTTTCCTAAGGGGTAAAGTCAAAGCGACACAGCAGAGATAGCTTACCCTAGCCTCTTAGGATATGCTACTAATTACAGGGCTGTGGTGAATATGATTCCTCTTCGTAGGCTATGGCGAAATATTTGGGCATTAGTTCCCATTTTCATCAACTGAGGGACACAACCCTCTTGATTTTTGCTCTTAAAAGCACTTTTTAAACCAAGGTTTCCGCTGAGCAGCGATAGCCCACCAGTAGCTCAAGGAGCTCCGCGTTCACGTCAGGCTAACAAAGCCGCTGAAAATGATCGGTTTCTGGATACACGGTTTACAGACGGGATCCAGTCCGTCTCTTTTGTGAGTCTGGGTCGATTAAAAAAAGTTCAGGATAGATGTGTATTATAACTTAACTGACCGACCTACATGTTGCTTGAATTGTATCGGTGATAAATGGTTGTTGATAGGTTGTGCTATGGTAACAATATAGCTTGTCATCTGGTTATTGCAGTCGGTAGTATTACTGTCCATAAGGCTTTAATGGTGTATCATAGTCATATAATTCACAGAAGCCAAGTATTCAGAATAAATCTAGAGGTCAGTAATTAATATGATATCGATTAATCGGTTTGACTAATTTGATACGAAATAAGGTAAAGAATTCCCTGATTCTAGCTGCTTATATACGAATATCTTCTGGTTTCTTTAGTCCTCTATGGCAGAAAATTGACTGTCTTTGGGTTGTGGACCAAACAAGACATTTGTGGACGACATTTTTCACAATTTTCTGACATTTTATAGACCAAACAACTCGTTGATTAATCGAGGAAATAATCAACAGATGAACAGATTATGAAAATAATCTTTACAGCTTTGAATAGCTGTAGATTTGCATGCATCTTTTATGCAATTCACTGGAGATATCCTATCTAGTTTACAGACTTCATTTTTATTTGCCTAACCTACTTAAAGAATGTTTTTCTTGCTATCTCATGGGGTTTTGAAATTCAGTGTGTCCTCTAACAATGTATGTGATGTTTGCTTTCATCACTGTCCATTTAAGTAGTGAGGAGCCACATGCACACAGTGATAATCCCATCGTAATCTTACTGAAATTCTGGTTAGACTCAGCATTTAGTACATCCTGTTGTCATCCACTGAAAAGGCAACCTGTGTGTTTCTTTCTGTCTCGGTTCGGAAAAAGGTGCATTCACTGCGTCCTTCAGCATCCAGGTTTCTCCTTTTACCAGGTTAAGTATTTGTGTCAGTGCTCCGGGGCAATATAATGACATGTAATTATTGGAGTTGTATGCTCAGACGTCCATGACTGGCATGAAAGGCCATATGCCTGCAAGTACTTGCCTCAGAGTAACTGAATGAGCCGGACTGTGGCCTGAATGCTATTTACCCCTGTTAGCTGGACAGAAAACTCAACAAGGAGCATTGACAACATGCTCAAAATAAGCACTCACTGTTTCCCGAGCTGCCGTTCATTCTCTGGATATTGACTGCCAGGCTGTGTGTAAAGTCGCTGGAGTGTGCACTGCACACTTAACATTCTTCATTGAAAAGATGGCACTTTTCTGTGCTTGTTTGCAAACAGACGTAGAATGTGTCATTCATCCATTCATTATGTATCAATCATGTTTTCCTCCAAGGGTCGAAAAAGAAAAGAAAACATCAAAGCTGATTAAATACCATGTCTGACACAGTTTTGTGTGTATTGTGGCCTCCAGAGCAAGAAAAATTAAATCAGCTGACAACATAGTCAGTGAAATGCCAAATATGCAACACTAAAGTTCATATTGTTGGTTGACACAGGCTAATCCAGAGGCTGCCCACCATGAGTCATCATTACGGGCACTTTTGTTTCCTCTATCTGTCTCTGTCATGTCAGGTTGTTGCTGTTTTCTAGCTGGTTCTGGTTCCTGCAGTTTCCTGTAGCTCTCCCAGCAGAGCCTGTAATCAGTCGAATGGCCTGATTCAATACTGATTGACCTGATTGGCAAAAACACTGCAGAGGTAAGCAGTGCACTCTGCCTCTGGATTTTGTCTCTGCAACTATCATTTCATACAAAGTGTGACATCATTATTATTTTAGAGGAAGTCTTTTATTGTGGTTTTTCTTTCCACCTGTGGTTCACTCACATCTCACTGTGTGATGTGTCAATACTGTGGAGGTCACTGTGTTAGAAAGTCCTGGTTTCGGCTTGCTGCTGCGTTGCATATTATGATCCTTTTAGAGCGAATGTGATTGTATCAAATATCCAAAGAGTCAAACAGTCTGTAATAACTGTCTGGTTTGCAAACATACATAATGGCCCCTATAACGAGGTCATTTAACAAGTTTTATATGAAGCAGACCAGACCTGCATCCTTTCCTGCGATATCACAAGTCAAATAAATTATCTATGCTGCTTCTGTGCTGAGTGTGATGAGGCTTAATTTGATAATAACATGCAAGCATTGCAATAGATGATAAAAATTCTCTGTTGAAGAAATAAAATGAATGAGCTTTGTACTTGAGAGCTCTGTTACATAAAGAGCACTTTGCAGCTACTGTGTAATTTTAGACAGGAAAAGTGTTTAAGGGGACATATTTCAGTGTTTCTGCTGCTGCTACCCTTTCATTCAGGCCCGACTGTGACACAGTGATTGCTCTTCTGCAGTAGATTAGGGTCTGTGTCGCTGAGCCTAAAAGACATGACTATCATAAGGGGGTGATTTCATCATTTCATTCACAGTGGGCACATGTGACGACACAGGTCTCTTTGTGGCATTTAAGATAACAGCGCATGTCTTTATAGATTCATTCACTGTTTGCATACAGTTACAGAAAAAAAATCCAGAAATAGAAAAGTCTCCATCCACCGCTACGCTGCGCAAGTAATTGTTCACATCACTTATGATTGCTGAAGTCTTGTCATGCCATTTTAGCCTCATTACCAATGTCACTTTGATTCTAAATGTGGGTAGATGTGTGTCGTTAGCCACGCTGTAGTTAAAGAGGGGGATGACCCGTAAACGTCTGCATTCAAATAATAAAAGTACTGTTGAAATTTGGGGTTGCAGATAGAAAAAAGGGGGACCCAGATACCTACCTCTTCCCCCACCTTTTCTTTAGCCCGCGATGAGGAAATCCACATAAATGATTGATAAAGTGCCTAGACTGTCATTTGAATAATACATTGGTCCTGTTCTTGTGCCTGGGCATTTTTTTAATGGTTATGTTGTGCAGGAGGAAGGCACTGTTTTTTTAACCTTTTTTAGACATTTTCAAGTGGCTGATTTTAAAAAAAAAATAAAAAAAATAAAACGATCCAGATGACTGAAGCAAGGTGAGGAGTTTGAAAGGTTGCATATGTCGGTGTGTGTGTGTGTGTAGACAGAGAGAGATAGGTGGGGGCAGGGAGTGTCTCCTGTCACCTCTCATTAGGGACGCATAGTCCAGCTCGGCCTGCGACTGCCCTCCCCCGTCTGTGGCGCTGCCCTCCTCTGCTCTCGGCCCGAGCGACAACAGAGCAGCACACACTGTTTCAGTCCAAACTGCAGAAAGAGTGTCTTAATGTTCAGCATCAGAGGGATTATGGCGGAAAATATGCTTCCTATTGAACAGTGTGAGTCAGGTCTCAAGGAAATAGAGGAGCTGTCCTAAATTATGCTTTTAGGATTCTGCACTGCAGCTGAAGTTAAATTTGGTTCACTCATTTGAATGAGTTAAAGCTTTGAGTGCGCCTCGCCGGGAATCTGCGTGTTGTTCATTTGATGTGTTGGTTGCTTTGTTATATTCTGCCTCTGCTGTTCTCCTTTGAGTATCCCCCTCCACCCTCCAACTCCACCCCACCCACCCCCTTTTTGTAAACAAGACAGTATATATCTCAAGGGCTTCCTCCTCTTTCCTACATATTCAAATTCAATTTCTAATTTTGTCCAAATGAATTCCCTGTGAAGATGGGGCTTATTTAAAGCGGTCTAATGAAATAAAGATCAACCAACATTTTTATTGGAGTGCTCCAGTGTGACTGCTCGGTGACTATTTGTGTGTGTGTGTGGAATAAAAGGCTGTAGTTTTCCATCGAACCCTTGGGAGGCCGCAGAGTGCTGCTCTAAGGGGGAGACACAATGATTTATTAGTATGGTGGGCAGGAAAAACTAGCAGTCTGAGATAAAACAGATCACACTTTGAGTTCTCTGTCTGCTCTCACACAGAAAAGAGACGAAATGTGAGTCCATGTGACCCATTCTTATATTGAACTATTAAAGGTCCAGAGCATTGAGTCTTTTAATGTTGATAAAGGAGCATGTTGTAAGTGCCCGTGGAAACCTGAGAAGCTATTCCTCTAAGTTTGAACATTTCAGTATTTCTCCAGTCCTCTCGCAGGTAGAAATTAAGCTAGATTTACTCAACTTTTAGTTAATAGCCTGCTTATTTGAAAGTATTCTTAGTTAATGAGGTTCCCAGTTTTCTGTCAGACAGTAGCCAGCGACCGTACAAAGAGGAGAACAGAGAAGCTACTGAGAGTACCTTGGCCGGAGCCATGTTTGGCAGGAGTAACACATGTTGGGCTAAAAAGCAGCTATTTGAAGTTTCTCACCTCTGTCACAATCATAAATGCATAGTTTCCCGTCTTTGAGTTATGTTTGTGTGACCCAACGGTACAATTTAACAGCCACCTAAATAATCAAGTTTATTCTTTTGTGACATCTGTGTGCATTATCGATTAAATCCTCGATTAAATGGCTCTGTTTTATTCAAGTGTGTCATTAAGTCATGACAGTGTGACAGTGACCCTGAAACTGAAGCAGCTACCATTCATTTTATTATTTGTACCTGTGCTTCTCCTACCGCGACATGTGAAAATATCCTCTGTGGGGGGTATAGCTCGTTGAGAAGTAGTTAATGGATAAAGGATAAAGTAACGAGGCAGGAATGACTGTTTTCAACAAATCTAAATATGTAAATACCCGACAAATGAAAGCAATTCACCACATTGATGTAAGAATCATATAAAAATACAATATCGCCAGAAAGCTGCTCTGCTCGCCCACAGTTGCTCAATATAACAAAAAATATTACAGTGAAAAGTTCCACTGTATCAACATTAAGTCAAAATGTCTGATTCTACCATCATATTTCCCACCCCTGTTACACATCATGCACTAAAATGGCACTCAAACCTGACATTTCTCATTATAGTGCTTTTATTAAACAAAGCTGTTGAACAGAGTTTCCTTGAACTGCTACAAGCAGTTAAGTCTGTCTGTACTGACATGAACTGAAAAGTAAGGCAAAGTTTGAAATCTAGCTACAGTATGAAGCTGCTCGGCTTGCTTGACCTTGCTAGAATAATTGTCACTAAAATAAGCAGAAAAAGTTACTTTGCTAATATATATGCACACTGAAAACTGGAAAAATCATTAGACTACAACTGTTTAAACAGTTAAAGCGGAGAAGATGGGGCAAAGGCAGAGCGGTTTGTGCTGGGTCATGCCTCCCTCCAAAAAATGACCGTACGTCTGCATTTGATTTGTTGTTGACTGCCAGTTTAGTATTTCCTGAGGGCCAAGCAGAGGAAGTCTCTGGTTAACCTAAGTCACAGTAGAAGATTATAGATAGAAACCCAAACACACAGTCTTCAGATGAGGACCGTCATTCTTTCAAAAAAAAAAATCCCCTTCAACACAATTTTTTTTACCATTTTCAAGTCTATAAAATTGCCAAGACTGCGATGATTCATGTTTGTGCTGAAATAAATGTGGCTGAAACAGAACAGTGTGATAGATAGTAATAGATGTCCCTCTGTTCAGTTTCTTTAACACTGACGCCCCGGGCCATTCGTTATCTTTGACAGGGTCCAAACAGTCCAAACTCATTATGTTTTAATCCTGTGAGATGTTACTCAGCAACATTTAAAACTCAATCACTCTTTGGCTGAAACATCTCTCTTTGCTGTTTTCTCTCTGTCCTCTTTCATCTTCCTTCCTCCAGGCATGGCAGACTGGGCCCGGGGCTCTGAGGACGCTTCAGAGGATCCGTGCCTGACCCACGACTGAGCATTGAGAGGAATACGTCGTCTGAGCAGAATGACTCAGCAAGAGGGGGGACCCCCAAATAGCAAGTGAAGAGAAGTGAGGATGGGTGCCAATGGATCCAGCTATCCACACTCATGCTCCCCACGCATAGGGGCAAATGCACAGGCACAGCAGACTTTCATAGGTAGGTGTTTACTAGGTGGTTTAATTAACTGTGCTGTTATCGGCTGCTCAGTTAAACACGATGTTCCCGCTTTTTTCTGATAGGAATGTCAGATGTGATTGCTTTGCTTGGCTGAAGGTGTTCACGCTATATTCCTGAACCCAATTTGGCACCTTGCCCCCTGGCCACAAAGACACATTGGGGGGTCCAGAAAAGCCAAGCTCACCCTTTTATTTTCATTAACCTGCTTCCATGGCAACTAATGGTGTGAATATTTTTGTGTATGAGAGCTCTTGAACTGGGCCAGTGAGTCAGAGCGGCCACAAATAACTGTTGTGACTAGTTTTTTCTGCCATTCTGGATTTGAAAAGAAACTTGTCTAAAGTAGGCTGGTAAAAAAAACACATAAAATCTGCAGTGTGGGACTTTTCTGTCCCCCTTTTGGCAATGAGAGTAATTACAAAAACCAATCAGCACATGCTCACATCATGGCTCTGCCATAGCCTTCTCCGTTGTTTTGAACATCACACAATCCCCATGAAATACCCGTTTCATGATCAGAATTTGATCCATTCAGTTTGGTAACATTTGGAAAGTCTAGAAGAGCTGTAGGATTAAATTATTTTATCCCCACTCCAGTTAGCAAAGAGCTAAGTGGGCATTAGCCAACTGGGTTGGCGGAAGTCTAAAGTGAGCACGCTCTGCCAATAGAGCATGCACAGTATGCCTTCATCCGGCCAGTGCAGCAATGTCAAACTGGACACCGGATTTAAAAACTATGTATACTGTGAAATACAGAGAGATTTATCTGGCAGTGATGGGCTTAATCAGTATTGTATTAACTCGTTTAGCAAGGGCTTGAACATAACAAACTTCCATTCATATGTAAAAGTCCCACACTGGAGGTTTAAGTCAGGGCCAAAGTAGTTACTATCAGATTTTAAAAGTAATTTGTAGCTTAAAGAAGTACCAGCTTTGCAATATTTTTCTTAGCTTTATATGCTTCTGAGGTGATTATGATCAGGCCTTAGACACCAGGGTGCAGGGTTGTTTTTTTTAAACTTTTGCTCTAATGTTGTCATAGATGACATCATTGTCAGTGAGTACTTATAAACTACAGCTAGCATATTACTGTCAGTCTGTTAGTTTATACCCACATCAGTGAAAAAACGTGTGTCACATGGGGTCTATCAGGTTGTCTGAGTGGGATTTTTCCAGGGCCATCTTTGATTGGTTGGGAGAGATCAGTGTCTTTTATCAGGACTTTTAGGAGACATCTTTGATAATCCTATTCTGGTTTATAGCTGTGGGTTTTTCATACAGTCCTGAATGAGAGTTCAGAAAACGTTCCCAAATTCACTTTCACAATGAGTCAGGTCTGAGGTTTTTCCAGACTTCTTCTTTAAAGTGAAAGTATTGTTAAAGGAGCCACATTATCAGTGTAGCCCCTGAGACCTCTGAGGTTTGCTCTTAGCTCTGTGCCGCTCAGTGGAGCTGGCCTGGGCTGCGGATGATTCACAGTGTCAGAATGATTACTATTTGGGTCACACTGATGTATGCTTAGAGAGAGTAGGAAGAGAGGATCTCCTTGGCAGAGCTTCCTCTGACGTACAGGGTCTGTCAGTCATGCCAAAGATGACTGTTATTTAGTGTAAATGATTGGCGCTAAGTATTCAAATGGACTGAAGTTTATTAAGTAGCACAAAGCATGTTTGCTGTGAGCTAATTGGTTCTGTGATGCTCCGTTGTTTGGCCAAAAACAAAATTAAAAGATTCTGTTAGATTTTTTCCCCCTGTTGAACTCGATCCAGAGGTTTTGGTAGCTGGGTCATGGTACTGTGTTCCTGTCCTGACAAAGCAGACCACATCACAGGGGTACTAGTGACAGTGTTCCCAGCAGTTTGGCCTAAATAGTAAATTGTAGAAAGAGTAAAGTGGTTATGAAATTTCATGTTTCTCCAGAGGACACATTTTAAAAAGAAATTTCTAGGAAACCCTGTTATAGTTATTTAATAATGTTACTTTATATATCGAGCTTGTGGTTGTTTAAAAAGTTCTGGTGAAGCTAAACTTGCATTTTGTTATGCTTGTGTGTTCATTTCAGGGACCTCCTCCTACTCTCATCAGGGATATGGCTGGGAGTCTAAACTATACAGTCTGGAGCACGGCCATGAGCGGCCCACAGACAGGAAGAAGAAGAGCCTTGGTCTGGCGACCCTCAAGCGGCGGTTCATCAAACGGAGGAAGTCCAGCCGCTCAGCAGATCATGCGCGGCAGATGCGAGAGCTTTTGTCAGGGTGGGACGTCCGTGACACAAATGCTCTGGTGGAGGAATATGAGGGCACAGCAGCCCTCAAGGAGCTGAGCTTCCAGGCCAGCCTGGCACGTCCCGAGGCACCCAGCTTGCAGCGAGACCTGGCTGCCCTTTACCAGCATAAGTACTGCACTGATGTAGACCTCATCTTCCAAGGTACTTGCTTCCCAGCCCACCGGGCCGTCCTGGCTGCCCGCTGCCCCTTTTTCAAGACTCTGCTGTCCTCATCCCCTGGCTATGGAGCAGAGGTTCTCATGGACATTGAGACAGCTGGCATTGATGTGCCCATGTTCTCTGCCCTACTTCACTACTTGTACACAGGGGAGTTTGGGGTAGGTGGAGCGGAGGACACCAGGCTGCAGAACGTGGATGTACTGGTGCAGCTCAGCGAGGAGTTCGGTACACCCAACTCCCTGGAGGCAGACATGAAGGGCTTGTTTGACTACATGTGTTACTACGACGCTCTGCTTAGCTTCTCCTCAGACTCTGAGATGATAGAGAGCTGTAATGAAAGAGGGGCTGTGGCTGGAGCAGCAACTGGTGTCTCAGGAGGTAGCGGGTGCCCGGGAACCCCAGATGAAGACCTGAGGGCTCATAAGGCTGTCCTCTCGGCACGTTCACCTTTCTTTAGGAACCTTTTGCAGAGGCGCATCCGCACAGGAGAGGAAATGACAGAGCGCACGCTGCAGACTCCTACACGCATAGTGCTGGATGAGTCCATCATCCCACGGAAATACGTGCAGGTTATTCTCCACTGCATGTACACAGATGGGGTTGAGCTCGGGCTGGTGCTGCGGGGTAGCCCCTCAGCGGGCAGCCTCGGAGAGGTGCAGGCCCTGGTTTCCGGGGGCCGGGGAGCCAGCACACGCACGGAAGAGGCCATGGAGCTGTACCATATTGCGCTGTTCTTGGAGTTCAGTATGCTGGCTCAAGGTTAGTCATGATGACACACATTTAAAGTATGAATTAAAAATACACAATGAGACATAAACTAAGGTGTGGCTCTTTTCAAACATGATTACAGACATGTTGTCCACTGTTGACTGCACTTTGTGATAATTTTGAGCAGGGCTGGCCCAACATGACCTAAAATCACAGATTAAGCTGACCATAAATGTAATATTTATTTTTTACATATCAGTCCAGGTATTTATATATACTTTGTCATGCTGTATTACTTTTGTGTAATTACAGCATGAGTAAAATACAGGGCTGTGATCATCCTCTGTTGTTGTAGTTGTTGTCAGTTCATAGATGTTTATTGGTTTTATTGGTCAGTAAGAGATTCATAATATTGATAATTCAATGAATTTGATTTATTGGCTAGCTTTGCTTGTGTGTATAGTCTGCTGCTGTCAGTTTTGTTTCATCCCTTTTATAAACTGTCCACTCACTACATGAGTCTCAGTGCTGCCAGGGTCTCAGCGAGGACAAATTGCTTAAAACCCTCAATACCAACTGTGATAAAGTTGTTAAATGGCTGCTTTAATGAATTTCAAAGTTAATTTGTCAGTCCATGCTGTCATAATTACAGTGTTGGATTATGTGGAGTCTATCATATAGGTTGGATTTTGTCTAATTGCCTTTTTGTGAATTAATGCCTCACAAGACTCGGGCTTACTTGAATGTCTCCCTCCATAAATGCATACAGTATCTCACAAAAGTGAGTACACCCCTCACATTTTTGCAAATATTTTATTATATCTTTTCATGGGACAACATTATAGAAATGAAACTTTGATATAACTTAAAGTAGTGAGTGTACAACTTGTATAGCAGTATAGATTTACTGGAGACATACTTGGCCAGTCCATCACCTTTACCTTCAACTTCCTCAGCAAGGCAGTTGTCATCTTGGAGGTGTGTTTGGGGTCGTTATCATGTTGGAAAACTGCCCTGCGGCCCAGTTTCCAAAGGGAGGGGATCATGCTCTGCTTCAGAATGTCACAGTACATGTTTGAATTCATGCTTCCCTCAATGAACTGCAGCTCCCCAGTGCCGGCAGCACTCATGCAGCCCCAGACCATGACGCTACCACCACCATGCTTGACTGTAGGCAAGACACAGTTGTCTTTGTACGCTTGACACCATCTGAGCCAAACAAGTTTATCTTGGTCTCATCAGACCATAGGACATGGTTCCAGTAATTCATGTCCTTGGACTGCTTGTCTTCAGCAAACTGTTTGCGGGCTTTCTTGTGCATCAGCTTCAGAAGAGGCTTCCTTCTGGGACTACGGCCATGCAGACCAATTTGATGCAGTGTGCGTCGTATGGTCTGAGCACTGACAGGCTGACCCCCCACCTCTTCAACCTCTGCAGCAATGCAGGCAGCACTCATTCGTCTATTTTTTGAAGCCAACCTCTGGATATGACGCTGAACACGTGGACTCAACTTCTTTGGTCGACCCTGGCAAGGCCTGTTCCGAGTGGAACCTGTCCTGGAAAACCTCTGTATGATCTTGGCCACCGTGCTGTAGCTCTGTTTCAGGGTGTTAGCAATGTTCTTATAGCCTAGGCCATCTTTATGAAGAGCAACAATTACATTTTTCAGATCCTCAGAGAGTTCTTTGCCATGAGGCGCCATGTTGAATATCCAGTGACCAGTATGAGAGTATTAGAGAGAAAACACCAAATTTAACAGCCCTGCTCCCCATTCACACCTGAAACCTTGTAACACTAACGAGTCACATGACACCAGGGAGGGACAACGACACAATTGGGCACAATTTGGACATTGACTGTGAGGTGTACTCACTTGTGTTGCCAGCTGTTTAGAGATTAATGGCTGTGTGTTGAGTTATTTCCAGAGGACAGTAAATCTATACTGCTATACAAGCTGTACACTCACTGCTTTAAGTTATATCAAAGTTTAATTTCTTTAGTGTTGTCCCATGAAAAGATATAATGAAATATTTGCAAAAATGTGAGAGGTGTACTCACTATTGTGAGATACTGTATATTAACTCCCTTAAAACCAGGTTATGCATATGTTGAAATATGTGTGATGCGCTCTGACCAGACTGGTGTGAAACGGCTTGGCTGACTGTGACGAGCTGCAGCTGCCAGTAACATATTGATAAAGGCTGGAGGGTTTGTCAGTGTCTCTGGGGCCAGACAGCTTACTTTCTGATACATGCAGTGCATCCGAGCCTCTGTCAGCACTTCATCACTGGTTTGTCGTTACTTGGATGATGGTGTCTTCTCGACTGTTGCCGCTCTTTCAGAATGACCCCAGTAACATGCCAAAGGTTAAAGCCATGTTTTGACATAATCTTTGACACTCTCGCCTGCCCCATAGTGCCACGTCTGGAAGTGCTCTATTTCAATGCGGTTAATATCTGCAATGTGCAACACCTAAAGCAGTTTGTTTTTTCCACCTAAAAGTACAACATTTTGGCCTGCCGTTCAGACTGTGTGGATCCTGAGAGGCTGTGTGACTAGACACAGTTTGTCAAATGATAGTGTCAGTTATCATATCCTCCTGGCTACAACTAACTATCTGTTTTGTCAAGCAATTGATTAAACATTTGGCCTAAAAAACAGTGAAAAATGCCCATTGCAATTTCCCATTTCATCAAATATTTAGTTTTGTGCAACAGTCCAAAATCCAATCACAATCACTTTTTACTGTAGTAAGACGAGGAAAAGCAGCAAATTATCAACCATCAGCATCAAATGTTTGTAAATGTGGGCTTTAAAAATGACTTGATTTATTGGCTGTTTGTTTTGGCTTACAAGTATTTTTTCGCAACAAATTGCAATAATGCTACAAATACTTTACAAGCTTAATGGGTGTGGAAATGGGACTCTGTAGGCTTGGAAATTACAGTAAAATCTGTCTAGTGTAAACAGGAAGCTATGGGGACAACGTGGCATATTTTTGTGCGCATAATGCACTCTGCACTAATAAACATGCTGTTATAAAACCTATTTTAAAAGCACAGGATTAGCTGTGGGAAGCTGCTGTATTGACTGAAGAGCCAAGAATCAATCACCTTTTTTAAGTGCAGCGATCTGAATGGTGCTTTACTGTAACACACACACACACACACACACACACACACACACACACACACACACACACACACACACACACACACACACACACACACAGCTGGTTAGACACCACCTCCCACCCCTTGAGCTGCAGTGTCGCTCTTTGGGTCATTCTGGCAGCTTAAGCCAGGAAGCAGGCAAACAGTGTCATCCCCACGCACCATCACCTCCTCCTCCCTCCCCCCATTCAGCAACCCCCTACTCGAGGATATTTTTATCCCCTCTCCACCCTCTCCCGCTGTGCTGTGCGGCTCTAATCAGTTCCCATGAAACCTCAATGTGGAATGTGGTGAGATGTTTGAGGTTGACCCGATGTCATTTGTCCAAGTCCCCTCTCTTTGTCTGTTCTGCAGCTTCCTGTTATTCCCCCCTGTACGAGATCTCTCTTTCATGCTTTTTTTTCCTCACAATTTTACTTCAGAAAATCTTGCGCTCCAGAGAGTCACATAAGCCTCCGCATCTATGGGGGTTTGATTATGAAATGAGAAATTTTGTCTGAGTCCATTCCACAGCTGGACACCTCAGTAGCTGCGATGTCTCTTCAGGAGGCAGCAGAGAGAGGCTTATGTCAGAGGTTTAATATGGAGGGAGCCCTCTCATCTGTCACACTGTCGTCCCCCTTTCCGTGCTCCACGACTGCTGCCCTCTTGCTGTGTGAAGATTTTGGCCCGTGGAGGTTTTTCCTGTAGCGGTTGAGCTCTCTGTCATTCTTCCTCATTAAATCTCAAGAAGTGTATCCCTTTACGACTCCATCTCACTCAAATGGCAACCAATATTAAAAGCCTTATTAATTTTTCAAGTGCACCGCAGAGATAATAGCCGGTTAGTGTGGGTTGAGAGAGAGTGTGTGTGTGTGCGTGCGTGTGTGTGTGTTACCTTCTCTCCCTTTGTGCTCGCCCACTGACTAACCAGTGCTTCCAGTGCCCTATCTTGTTTTTTGGAATTGGCTGACTTGAAGTACCAGTCCCCGAGTGATCATCACACATGATTTACATCCACAGACTTGTTTACTGACCAGTGAGTGCTGCTGATGTTTTAAGTGGATTTGGAGCCTGCAAGCTCCATAAACACAGAGCTCCAATAATAACAGCAAGACAGGATGCATACATCCTCCCAAAGTCAGTGTATTGTTGAACTGTCTGTTGCTGTTCCTGCAGTTTTGTTGATAGTCTTGTCAGTCAGCTCGGCGCATGTGGCGTACCACCCGTGGAGAGAAAGGGGAGGTGGGTTAGTATTAGATATAATGCTGATTCTAATCTCCAGCTCATAATAAAAAGTGCTGCATTTTTAAAAGACTGACTTGGTTAACATTGGAGCAGAGCTGTTGTTTTCGTGTGTGTGTGTGTGTGTGTGTGTGTGTGTGTGTGTGTGTGTGTGTGTGTGTGTGTGTGTGTGTGTGTGTGTGTGTGTGTGTGTGTGTGTGTGTGTGTGTGTGTGTGTGTGTGTGTGTGTGTGTGTGTGTGTGTGTGTGTGTGTGTGTGTGTGTGTGTGTGTGTGTGTGTGTGTGTGTGTGTGTGTGTGTGTGTGTGGTGTAAAGGTGAGAGACTGAAAGTGAGCAAAAGTACTTTCTCAGAAGACAAGACAGCACAAGGACGAGTGGTAGAGACGGAGGCACAGATGTTGGGACTCCATTCCTGCTTCCAATCTGTTTATAGCATATAAAAAAGGCAAAAAGCCCGGGTCCACATTTCAACTTCATCCGTCTTCTTAACGATGCAGGATTTCCACCCTTCGATAAAAATTCTGCAGGGGCCCAGCTTCACATTTACCCGCAGGGACGGACTGCCCCAGACTTCACTAACCCTAACCCAAAGGGGAAGTGCATCAGAAGTGTATGCGTGCATGTATGCATATTTGCATGTGCATTCAGTGACGTGTGTGTGACGCTGATGGACAAATATGAAGCGTCTGATTCCGAAGCAAAAAACATCGCTGCAGTCATTCTCAAGTCTGGCAACCAATTTCCCAGAGTGTATGTTCAAAGTGCTGGTTTGGGGGCACAGAGGAAGCTTAGATCCTCTAGCTTAAGATAAGAGTTTCCCAGAGGATAGTTGCTGCCGGCAGATCTTACCCAACCCAGAGCTGATGGACAGGATGGCCTGGAATGAGGAAGTCAGTTCTGGGCAGCTCGGACTAGATGTGAATCAGTCTGGATTCATCTCTGTGGGTGTCTGTTTTGTAACGTTATTGATCATAGAGTGGCAGAATAGAAGCCACTGAAGTTCTGTTTTTTTGAGGGTTGGCGTAGATATCTTGACCAATCACTCTAATGTTAAGCTGTGTTGATGTTACAGGGTTTAATTCTGTCTGAACAGAGTTTGAGCGCCAGTGTAGGCAGACTTTTGACAACTTGGCTCTTTTATAAGTGGCTAGAGCAGCAGGTACGTAATTCCCTAAGCCTACTGTTGTTTTTTTAATGCATTTTTGATTCATACACACAGGTTCGTACACATTGGCACTGTGTGTGTGTGCGTGTGCGCTCGTGCACTGGCAGCACATTTCCTCAGGCTGCTGTGTTTACTTATCACGGTTAAGAGGAGGCAGCTTGAGACTGAAACACATCAAGGTATCAAAGGCATTTTTGTGGGCTGGTGTGTTACCGAGTTAAACCACTGCCTGCGAATCTGGTATGTGCTCTGATTTAAGAAACACAGTAAGGAGGATGTTGGGGCTTGTAGAAGGAGACCCCTGGGTCAGTGAATAAGAGTCAAAACTACAAATGATCTTGCAGAATGATTTCTTGTATTACTGTAATCACAAACTGAAATTCCTCTCAAATTGACATTAGATTTTGATACAGTCTATATTTTTGGTACTTGTTTATAGGATATGAATCATTGGTGCCCACATAGAGACTTGATTGGGTGCAAATTGTTAATTTTCTGTCTCATTGGTTCTCGCAGGCTGTGAGGACATAGTTGTGGAAAGCCTGTCTCTGGACTCACTCGTCCCCATCCTGAAGTGGAGTTCCCAGCCATACGGCTCCAAGTGGGTCCACAGGCAGGCCATGCACTTCCTCTGCGAGGAGTTCAGTCAGGTTGTCACTTCAGATGTTCTCTACGAGCTCAGCAAGGAGCACCTTCTCAGCGCCATCCAGTCCGACTACTTACAGGTGAGGAAACAGAACATCAGTCTGTTGTCACCTTTGATGACACCCCACAATGTGGAAGCTACATTTCTACCTTCAGCTATGCACATGCACACACTTCATACAGGTTCTCAGGAGTTTTGAGTACAGCATTGCCTATGGGAAATGCCTTCAAACTCAGAACCGAAGCAAACCTGTGCTGTCATCTGCATTGCCAGATGGTTGAGGTGAAGTGTTGTAATCCAACTACATAAACAAACCAGCCAGGCTCGAGCTTTGCTGGAACATCAGCTGAACATATTGCATTTTCACCTTATCCTCATTTAACAGCTTCCCAGGGTTGTTCTTGACAATATATGACCTTATCCTAATGATACTTTTGTGTCTTTCTCTATCCCCCTGTCCTATATCTCTCTTGGCCTCTCTCCCTCTCTGTACGCTGGTCTCATTCACAGGCAAGCGAACAGGACATTCTCAAGTATGTTGTTAAGTGGGGCGAGCAGCAGCTTATTAAGAGGATGGCAGACAGGGGTAAGATAATACACTCTATAATTACCCTCTGAACAGCCCCCCTAATGGCTCTGTGGAAATTACCCACTTGCCAAAGCCTCCAATATACACTTAAATGTATTACAAAAAGCAGCCAAACTTTACCCCAGAAATGAAGTGGCCTCATGGTGTCTGGTCATGTGATTGAGTGCTCTGATCTAGTAAACGGTCATCTTCAGTAGGTTTAATGGTCAAGGTTTTTAGTCATCATATTTTACGGGCTTAAAATCTGTATTGGAATGCTTAACTAAATGGCAGTTGATGCAATATTTATCCATAATTTGTTAACCATGGTTCAACAATGTGAAAAATAGCTAGCAGGCTGACTTAAAAGCATTGAAAGCATCATAGTTGCATAATAAATAGTCACAGTTATACAGTATATGTTATATTAAAATACTGCTAATGGCTGCTGCTGTCCTCATTTACCCAGAACCCAACCTGTTGAGCGGCACAGCCCACAGCGTAAATAAGAGGGGAGTGAAAAGGAGAGACCTAGATGTGGAGGAGCTAAAAGAGATCCTGTCTCCCCTCTTGCCCTTCATTCGAACTGAGCACATCTTGCCTCCACACAGCGACGTCCTCACCGATGCGGTTAGTACTCCTCGACTGCCTTTTCTCAGCTTGTGTGTATGTCTGCGTACACCTGAGCCATAGCGACCTTCATAAACCGAGCATTGATCCACATTCTCCTCTGTTTCACAGCTTAAAAGGGGTTTGATAAGCACCCCTCCTTCAGACATGCTGCCCACAGCTGAAGGGGGAAAGGCCAATGCCTGGTTGAGGCAGAAGAACGCCGGCATCTATGTGCGCCCTCGCCTCTTCTCTCCTTACGTGGAGGAGGCTAAGGTGAGGCTCATTTGCTCCTGATTAATGGGGCTTCCAGACCATGCAGGAAGCAGTAGATTATTTGTGTCCTATATAGCTATCATCAGAGATAATAGAGGTGCTGTGAAGAGGGCAGACTAACCATTAACAGCCTTGGGGAAAATTTGTGGACACGTTCATAGCTCAGCTGTACTGAAATCATTCATGCTCAGTTGTTGCCACGCGCACTCTCCATTTTTAATAGTTGCCTCTATCATCCTAACTGAAATTCATAGGCTTTCCCGGGGCCATGAATATTTATGAACATATCCACAGACCATAGAGAGTCATTATTAGATTAAGTGTCTATCAAGTGGAACTAATTTACAAACCCTTTCAATGTCCTTGAGTTGCATATAGGACTTTACATTTTTCACAAGTTCTGGTCTAATTTTCCCTCTCTCTTCTACCTTTTCTCAGTCTGTACTTGATGAAATGATGGTGGAGCAGACAGACCTGGTGCGCTTGCGGCTAGTGCGCATGTCCAACGTCCCAGACACACTCTACATGGTCAACAACGCTGTACCGCAGTGCTGTCACATGATTAACCACCAGCAAATGTCAGTTAATTCAGCCACGGCTCCATCGGTTGTGGCCAATGAAATTCCAGGTAATAGACTTGTTGCACAAATGTCCAAACTTCTCAAACATCCTTTAACATAATGCTGTGTTGTAGCTCATCCTGATCTCCCTGAGAGATTGCGATTCAATTAAAGGAATATGATAATCATTTTTTTGAGGATCCACTGCCTTCATTAATATGTGTGTTTGTATTTTGTACGTCTTTCAGTGCCTCAGCTGTCAGTGGTGAAGGAGATGATCCGGAGGCTGCAGGAACTGAGACACACAGAGCAGGTCCAGAGAGCATACGCCCTCAACTGTGGGGAGGGAGCCACCGTCAGCTATGAGCTGCAGCTGCGGGTGCTCCGGGAATTTGGTCTGGCAGATGGAGCCACTGAGCTACTGCAGGTTAGTAGAAAGCAGACTTTGTCCCCAGGGGTTAGAGGGGGATGAGAGGGCTGGAGCTGGGACAGTAACAGGGATGGTAAGGCTGAGGACGCAGATGGACCTCAGCAGTGCGGAGGACACAGACCTTGAACAAACCCGAGCAGAAGAAATCCTTGTTTGTTTTGTCAGCATCACAGCAGATGTGGACGTCTTTAGCTCATTTCTGTTTTTTGTCTTTTTAGAATCCATACAAATTCTTCCCCGATGAACGGTTTGGAGATGAGAGTCCAATTCTGGCTCTGCGGCAGGTGGGTCGATGTCGGGTAAACAGCAGCCCAGCCATGGACAGCATGTTCACAGAGCTCGAAGGGGTAGCAGGCTTCCACCCTCCTCTACCTCCTCCGCCTCCCCCGTACCACCCCCCTGCCACACCCAGCCATGCCCAGCTCAAGGGTGCCTGGCGACCCCGTGTTCCTATGCCGACCCCAACCCGTTCCTTCTCCTACCCTTGCAACCGCACCCTGATCCAGCGCCATGCGGCCGCCAAGCATGGCAGCTCGGACTACTCCTCTGCGCCCAGGCCCCAGCCCCCAGACTGCACCAACTCGCAGGCTATGGGCCGAGCTTTGCTTTCAGACCAGCAAGCGGTGAGTGTGTGTGTGTGTGTTACTTCCTAGCATCCTTGTGCTACGTTTTTGTATATTCAAATGCAGCCTCACAGTTTGGCCTGGGATCATGTGTAGCTCAACTGTCAGTCACACATTTGTATCTCATTTCCGATGCAGATGAGCATGGAGCCGGTTATGAGGGAGTTCATGCCTGACATCGCGCTGGGTGTCTCAGTTATGTCCCTGAGGGAGCAGCACATGGCAGAGATGGACAGGGAAGGCCCTCACAGCCCTATGGGCCCCTCAGGCCACCATCTGCCCCATGGGCCCTGCCCTTCTGTCCGACTCAGCCACAGCCATGGTCCTGGACATGGCCATTCCTGCAAGAGACACGCTCCTGAACCCAAGCTGGAGGCTCAAGCCGAGTTCCCTGACCTGTACGACTTTTCCTGCCGACCTGCAACTCCGACCTCCAATCACCCTCTGCCCTCCTTTGCAGGACCAGACCTCTACAGCCACAGCTGCACCCCCTCCAGCCCCTATCCACCCCCCTACATTTCTGACTCTCAGCCCCAGGGCCACCCGCAGGGACGGACTGCCTCAGACCCACTACGGTTGGATGTCCTCAGTATGACCTCTCAGAGGCATGATGGAGTTCTTGCCAGCCCCTCTGGAGCCCAGCCTAGGATGGGACATATCCCAAGGGGGCGATCAAATGAAACAGACCTGACTCATGGCTTAGGTCATTTGCGGTCCCCCAGTGGAAACATGGACAGCTATGAGGAGAGGCACACAGGGCCTAGAGATGCCCCGGAGGAGATGGTTCTTGCTGGAGAATCATCAGGTCCGGGGTCCCTTCAACAGCCTCACAGGAACAGTGTCAGCGAGGAGATCACCAGAGACCGCAGGTCACCCAGCAAGCCTGACTACCCTTACAAGAAATCTGCACTTTAACCCCACCTGAGGATCAGGGGTTGAGTTAAGAAAAGGGAACAAGTGACGAGTGGCTGTCCATCATAATGGCTGGCAAAGCACTAAATGTGTGCCTGTGTGTATGTGTGCGTGTTAAAAGAGGAGCAGAGGAAAGGGGTGGTCAGTGGTTGCTATTTATAGGATCTGTCCTTTTGTCCTACCTCTATCACACTGTGCTATCCATCACACAGTCACAGTATGGAAAGAATAAGAGCTGTAGGTTAACTGTCAATGCTCGTAATTGATCTGTTGAAGCCTGCGTGGTCCTGCTGGTGTAGAGGATGACTCGGGCTCCACTGGGATGGATTGTATTTTTGACTGTGGTTGTAAATGAAGAGGTTAGCTCCTGCAGGTCACAACACTCAATGTAGCTCAGTCGAGAACTGACGATTTAACAAAGACTATATTCATGTTGTCTGTTGATGATTTCCACCATAGAACGAGGAGCTGGCAGGATAGGAATGTTAATTTACACAAGCAAACGGCGAGCACACAGTCTGAGTATTGTGATAAAATCAAATGTAAATATTGTCTGGCTGTATTCTTGTCTACCATGACTTTTATTTCCATTTCTTCCTGTAACATGCTTATAGCAACCCACCTTGACTAGTTCCCCCTCCCGGCACTGGTGCTGCAGCACTGATGAGTAATGGGCCAAGGCGTGGTCACACAAAGCAGGAATTGGATCTGACAGGAAGTAGGTCACCAGAGCTCGTCATTCTCTGGTAACCCAGTCAGATAATTGTGTCAGGTTTTAACTATCACAACCTCTGAGTGTCTTAGCTTAGAGGCCAGGCATTTTTCAGAGAGGAGGGGTGTGGCGGGCGGGGGGGTTCATTACTGAGATACAATGGAGAATATAGGGGTGCCATGGCAACTGACGCACAGTGATCAAATGGAGTGCTGGGGGTTTGTTGGTTTTGCAGCTGAGCAGGGGTGTGTTTGTGTGCATGTGTGTCTGTGTGCGAGGATAAGTTTGATACAAGTTAGACAATCTCAGTACTGTACTCTCCCATCCTTAGTCAGGTCTGTTTGTACATATCAGAGAATCTGGGAAGAGTCTTTGGCACAGGGTGCAGCGGTCGGCGTGCTAAAGCTCCTTCTTGTTTTGTTTAATCCAATAGCATCAAGTAATCAAATCTAAAGCCTTAATCAGTGCTTGGAATATTCAGTTTTAGCTACCTTTTATTCAATTAAGTATGATGTCATTATATTGCAACCCCTGTTAATTGCTCTTTTCACTATGGACACATACACTGCAGTTTTGCAGGTGGTAGAACTGCTAAACCATGTGTGTGTATATATGTATATATATATATATATATATACACACACACACACACATCAGGCCTCCATCTAGCCACCTCACGGGAGATTGTGGGACCTGCAAAGTCAGTGTTGATACTGTTTAAATATACTGTTAAAGAGCCGCAGCAGCTGTAGCTCCAGAACCCTGCGAGTACACGCGCAAAAGCCTGTTACCGCCAACAGCTGGCGTACAACCTCACAATACGAGTATCATTGCACTGTAGGAGCCACCTGTTTATTAGTTGAAGGGAAAAGGAACAAATTAATTTTTGAACAAAAGGAAATCTTGTGTTGAAGAAAAGTTGGCGATTGCTGGCTCATATCTCCAATGGAAATTGTATATAATGAATTGAGTTCCACGTGTTCTGATGAATTTTTAAATGGTTTCTATCACATTTTAGTGGTCGTTGAAGGTTTGTGTTTTTACTGTAGTGGACAACACTGTGTACTTGTCTTTGTCATGAAATCTCACTACGAATGTGTGGTATAAAACATAAAGATTGTGTCTCAGAATCTATTTTGTTCTTAAATGTTTAAATGCATTTAGGGCATTTTGTTCAATATTGTAGGTGGTGTGGATTACCATGTTTGTAGAGATGTTCTTTTTTTTTTTTTTTTTTTTTCAATTTTCCCTTACTTTAAAAGTAACAGGAATATGTAGAGGATCTGAAGATATTAGCTCTCTAGTTAATGAAGTTGCCAAGCAGAAAAATCATTTTTCCATCTAGCTTGCTTCATGGGGAAAAAATGCAAAACTCCAGATTCCTCCCCATGTTCATGTTGGGTAGTTGTTTAATTTTCCAGGACAATGTTCCATTGAATAAAAGTCCTTGTTTTGCTCTTTGCTGTAGAGAAGTCAGTGCCTTCCCCCGCCTGCGGCTGGGCTTTTATTGGAGAAGTGACTTTGATGTCTATGCAAGCTCTTTTCTACCAGCTTACCAGCCTGCATCAAATAGTTATTTGAAATCTCATGTAGCTTGTTTTGTGTACATAGTGTTATTTAGCACCTTTTGAAATTGAACCATCTGAAATGTGTGATTGCTTGTGTTGAATTCTAACAGGTACATTGTACTTGTACGGTATCATAGAAAACGATGTTTGTAGATTGATATTAAGTTGCATTTAGTTTCACTGAATCTATTTTTCTACTGTCACCTCAAAAGGTGCGTAACAGTGGTCAACTTGGGCATCCTCAAAATAAACTGGTTTGATATTATGAAATTCACTCGACTTCTGTTGGGTTGTTTTGTGCAGTAGAAACAGAAAGTTTATTGGGAACATCCATCCACATAAAACAATGATGTCACTGTTTCAAACGTGTTTGTTTTCACTGGTCGCCACCAGACAACCTTCAACATTTTAACACACAGGCATACTTATCAAGTTCACAGGAATGCACAGGGCAGCATCGTGCTCATGTGAAATACCCATAAGCATCAGATATTTTTCAAGTATTCAGTGTTGAATCAAATTGATCTTTTGTTCATAAAAACTCAATGTGCGTAAAACAATGTTTCAAGGAACTTTTCATTTTAAGCTTCAAAGTTAAGGCATCATTATAAATCAATAGAAAAACTGGACATGAAACTGAAAATTCACACAACTCTCAATCCTTTACAACAATAACTGGAAGTCAGTACTATACATTAATTGTTCAAGCTTCATTGGTTGCAGCAAAAAGCCCTTTTATTCAACAAGGGAAAAGGCTCATCTTCTAAGTCACACATTCATTGAGAGCACCATCTGATCCGGGCATATGATAGCAGCAGCACGGCCTCCTTATTACTGGTATCCTGCGTTAGTGCGACGTCTTTTCCGAGCCCGCAGTTCCTCAAAGTACTGATGAACAGCTTCAGCTGTGACAGTCTGAGAGAGAAAACAGGTCACATTTAACACTTGCCCACCAATATATGATTCTTGATTGCAATATTGCATATATTCATCATTTATAATGAAACCAACATTGCCTGTAGGTAAGTAAGCAAATAATAGATTGAGTGGGTGTTTTTATATTTAATTCTAACTGTTCAATCCATATTTGCACTTGGATATTCATTTCTCACCTTTCCTTCAGCAGCACACTTTTCTAAAAATGCAGTGATCACAGTTGTCAGCTCGTTGTAACCTAAGGGATGAACGCATGGTTAGTCAACGTCTCAATCAGTCGCCTCTACAGCTAATTTCACTTTACGCCCTCTAAGGAAAATTTACTCTGCTGTTAATTTTGACCTCCAAATCTTCCCTGACGCTCACCATAAATGACCTCCAGCTGCTGTACATGGTTCAGTGAGCTTGTCAGTGCCATGAGTGGGTGCTGTCCGAACGGCTCATCCAAGCCTTTGTTCTCGTAGGCCAGAATGGTGTCAGCCTGATCCATAAGAAACTGCACCTGGACGGCAACGTAAGCCCTCTGTACACCAACGCAATACACAGAAGAAACACTCATTAAAAAAAATAATAATATATGTCAGACATGTAAACCAGGATCAAATGGAGAGCAAACACCTGCAGAGTGGTGTTAAAGCATATGCAGTATTATACTCAGAGCTGTTATTTGTGGTCTACCTTGCAGCTTGTGCAGGTGCAGAGCTTGGAGCGCCAACTGTAAGGCCAGAACACTGCTCCCTCTCTGGGCCTCTCCAGCCCCTGGGCCTGCAGCTCCTTCAGCCTGCAATCCTCAGATTTGCTCGTGGCCTTTCCAGGACTGCCTGTCATTTCCTCGTGAGTCCGTTTGCAAGGCGATCTCCTGTTTGTCACTTCCTAAGATACAAACAATAACACAGGAAGTAATGAGTTACTGTGTTAGACAGGCAGGAGGGGCAGATGAGAACACCTGGACTGTGTAAAACGTCCTCACGCAGCACTGCAGTCTCATCCAAGGAAGTCTCAAGGCAACTGACATGATGACATGATTGGGCGATGAAAATCACCAGTTTATAGTAAGCTGCCCTGTGAAGCCTGGCCAAAGCTGTCTACAGAGCAGGAGAAGCGGTGCCTCATGGGTCATTTCTCCTCTAATTACCCAGAGGAGGGGGAAGCACGATAACAGGAGCTGGAGCCTGCAGCTCCTGGGGTATAATCTGCTCATTACCCTCCAGCTCCACCTAGTGGCAGACTGGCAAAAAAACAACTGCTGCCACAGAGGAAATTACTACAATGAACATTCAAAATATTGTACATTAAGAGACCTTTCCCAAATAAATTCCTTCCCACTTGCTCTTCATTACACACCAGCCCTACATTAAGTCACACTCACCGCAGTGCAGGGCCTCCACGTTATGTAGGAAGATATAAATAAATGAGTAAACTACTAGCGGCACTTGCCATACCCCATAAGTAAAAAAAATAAAACAAAAACAAAAACAATACACTAATACTTGTCTTCAGACAACTTTTTAAAATCTGATCAAAAGTCCAAAATATAAAAATATTCAATTCGCCATCATGTATGACAAAGAAAAGCATCAAATCCTCACATTCAAGAAGCTGTAACCATTCACTCATTTGTCCATGGATAAACAGAGTTACAAAACAAGTTTGATTTGACTTTAGGCTGTGTCCAAAAACATTATTATTTACTACAAAGACCACCATATTTACTATGCACCAGTAAGTGCAAAATGTGTGTGAAATTTATGCACTTTATTGTGTCCTGAAAAATTCCTACAGTGCCGTGTCCACGGCATGTACACTACATTGATGCTAACAACCCTACCATGCAATACCAACATTATAGTCTTGCAAAGTGACGATTCCTAGGTGTCTCAATATATTGCTGAATTTGCTTTTTATTGTATTTAATAGATAACAAGGGAGTGATTTCAGACATATGAATGGTGTCTCCCAAAGTTATACTTATACTTTTTTTTTTTACATTTAAATGCAAAACAATGAGCATGTGCCAATTTATGAAGTGTTTTGAGCATATACAGGAGTCCAAATAAAGTGATGTTTTGTTGTTGTTATTGTAAAATATAATAAAGTGTACATACATGGCCAAAATTATATTTGGCAAAATGAACAAGTAGAAACCTAAATGTATGTATCCTCCATGCTCAGTCAAGTGAAATGGAGGCAATGGTCTCATATGCACCGTTTTCTCACCTCCTGCTTTGTGTGTTCGAGACTGGTGGAGGGTTCTTCGTCCCCTGTCTGACTGGGCTCAGAGTCATCTTCCTTATCGCTTCCTTCCTCAACATCGACCTCAACATCCTCCTCAGGATGACTGACGCTGACGACAGGTGGTACTGGAAAGACAAATAATAAAATGACTCCCTGGATATTCACTGATGAGCATCTGCAAAGTTAGACACAGGTTTGTTTTTGCGGCATGTGAGAAGCAGCCCAAGAGAATAAGTTACCTGCAAAGTGGGCAGCATACGTCCACAAGAATGGAGCCTTGCTCATGCAGGACTCACACACCATCTCTTGTAGCTCCTCAGGTTCCACCATAGCGCAGCCCAGGTGCTACCAAAGATAAACAAAATAACTACACAGAAAGCAGAAGACTTAACTGTAAATGAGAAGGAAATAAGTGCGTAGAAATGCTTTCATTGTGCTTACCCTGGTATGAAACCAATCCTCACAGGTGACACACTGAATCATCTCATCGTTGACCTGTGGAGTAAGTGATTTTATGAAGTGATCGATGATACACAACAGCAATTTTCACAGAAATGAACTGAATTACATGCAAGCCAAGAGATCATTTAAAAGAGCAGGTGAAATAAAAAGAATACCTGATCATCTGCGTCCGGGTACGGCCGGTCACACGTGCAGTAGCAGCCGTGGAAGTTGTGATTGTAGCTATTTTTGTTGTTTTCATTGTCTCTGGCCTGTGAATACAGATGCAATTAAATAACTTTAACAATCAGAACAGGCATAGCAGACAATATGGTAGATAAAGGGATCTGTTAAGAAAAAAAAAAGTATTTAAACCAGAGGACTCACAGGAATCAGCTGACACTCGAAATCTCCAAACTTGCCATTTCCACAATCACAGCGAAAGTTTCTACACAACAAAACAGGATACTGTGAGCTTGAATTTATAAAACCAGTTTACTGTCAGTCGAACACACAAAGAAATACTTCTAAAAAAAACAACTACCTTTTGGTATACAGCTCAAAGATTTCATGTCCTTCGTGGCATTTATTGGCACAGGCCAGACAAACCCCAGCAGGCTCTGCAGTACTGGGAGTGCAGGTGCTGCAGGCAAACACAGCCTGTCTTTTCACATAACCCTGCAAACATAACACACACTATGCAGATTACTAGAGATTATACTAGAGATTACTACTGTAGTAATGCTTTACTATTTCATAAAAGAAGGGGTTTCAAATATCAGGGAAAGCTGGGAATATTGCTGTAACACAAAGGGATGGTAATACAAAACAGAAGCTGCAAACACCTTAGAATAAACGTTAATAACAGATATGATAGAACTACAGCGAGAAATTATGTTAAATAAACACTGTCGAAATTAAATACACATCATTTTACGTCCACAAACTGCTGTGATTTGATCTATAGACAGAGAGGAGCCGACAGTGAGGGCTGCGGGAATGATGATGCGGTGAAGAGAGCCCTTCCTACCCGTGAATAGGAGCAGTTGTTCGGGTCGCTTCCAGCCAGCACACACAGAGCCTCCTCCAGCTCCTCCTCGTCTGCCACAATATCCTCAGTGTTTGGCTCGTCTTTATTTTCTGCCATGCTGGAACACACGGTGCAGAGTGAAGACAATAAATAGTTACACAGCCCGTCTGAGAACAACAGTGTTGACAAGAAGCTTTTCCGGGCGGGAGTTTGGGCCACACCATGTGGAGGAAGTGACGTAGGACCCGGATTAATGAACGTACACATTTATCTATCTATCTATCTATCTATCTATCTATCTATCTATCTATCTATCTATCTATCTATCTATCCATCTATCTATCTATCTATCTATCTGTGACCATTATGAATATAACATTAAATTCATTGTATGGTAAGTTTCAAATGCATAACAAAAAAATATTAACAAGAAGTTATTTAACCCCTAATTTCACAAAATTTGATCTGAATTTAAAGAATATATTAAGACTCTCAAAAGCACTATTAAAAGTAATAAAAGTGTTCAAATATACAGTGAACACTTTAAAGAAGAGTGTATGTTTTATCATAATTTAATTTTAATGACGTCTATTTATCCAAATCCAATCTTTTTAAATCATTATTATTATTATGATATATATATATATATATATATATATATATATATATATATATATATATATATATATATATATATATATATCATTATAATTAATATTCTTCTTTCTTTGCGTACCATTATGTTGAGCATTGTTTGTATAGTTGAATGTTTTCTCAATAAAGACTGACAATAACATTAAACTATCTAACGTTATCTATCTGTCTAGGGAAGGTGTGTCATTATAAGCTGAATACGTTTATATGTTGGTAGATATGTTTTGTTTGTGTGTTGCAATTTAAAAAGGAACACCTGCTGCACAAACCTTTTCCACAGGCTATCTTTCTAATAAGCAATCAGCATTTTTTTTCCTGTAATTGTTGTACTTGTAAACAAAAAAGTAAGCTCATGGCCTAACATCAATCAAAATTGTCTCTCATAAACTGAATATAGGGTAAACTATAGTGCATCAATTGACTTGCTTTGTCTGTCTAATGGATCTGTAACCATAACAGAAACATGCTTTAGTTGGCATCTTCTTCAAGTAACTGTCTAACAAGTTACTGACTAACAACAGTTGGTTATTTGATGTGGTGGTGTGACACTACTGTGAGTATTCATAATGAAAGAAAGGAAGAAAAAAAAACAACTACTAAGCATTTTAACCACATACGGCACAGAGACGCCTGAATAGAGTGAATTCAGTTATGTTCAGTCCAGAAAAAGTTGACATGAAGATGATTTTGATACCTGTCCTGGTGGTAGATAGAGGTCAGGAAGTCTCTGCTGTTGATCCCCCAGCTACTTCAGCAGTGTTGGTGTAGCCTACTTGGTGTTGTGTACTTTTAAAAATGTTTTTTTTCTTCTTCAAACCATTATAGTGATTTTATTCCTGTGATCAGAATCTTGTGAATCTTTTAAATCTTAACCATAATCCCAACCCCTTTATTTATTTACACAGAAAAACACAACACAAATCATGCACAAGACCCTCATTCATGAAAGCAGAACCAATGTGAATAGTCTTAATCATTTGAATAATATTAATATTACTACATAGGCTAATTATAGTAAATAATTATATTATAATATAATGATAGCCTATCCTTAGCGACTGACTCAAATAAATGTAGTTCTATTTTGCCTATTTATTTCATATTTTGCCAGTGTACACATATTAAAAGGCTGAATAACTATTAATTGTAAGAAAAATATAATTTTATGTCACTGCTCACAAATGTTTCAAAACTCTATTTTGTTTTGTTTGCCAGTGTAGGGTAAATTTGAGCTGTATGTTGCAATGGTTATCCAATGGATGGCGCCATTATAACTTGTTTTTCTATCAGGAAGAAAAACTGCACCGGTGCACTCTGTTAAGACAGTTACTATTGCATAGATCATTGTGCTGTCATGATGCAACCTGCAACACAAATAAAGAAGCAGCTCGTCATATATGTTGCATGTGGTTTGTACATAAAGTCACAAAGCAGTTAAGTAATCAACAGTATGTGTTAATCTTTTGTAAATGGGTCGTAGTGTGAGCTGACAGCCACTGAAGCGTCTCGTGCAATGGAACAGGCTGAACTTCTCTGACCGCATCCCGGATGCGTTCAGAGGATGTCGGAAATACTGGCGAGTCACCACCTAGAATTGGTATCTTTGGCTCTAATTATAAAACTACAACCGTTAAAGTCAGCATTGTCAATGATAAATAAAAATACTTTATTGATGTGTTTTTGAAAGACATCCAATTAATGAATTAATAAAAACATCAATTAAATTTTAATTCACATCAACATTATTCAGGATCTCCTAATCGTCCTTTTTAACAATTAACTGACAACTCCTTTCTCAATAATAATCTATTCATTGACCGAGACATATTTAAAACACAATGAAAAACTTTCTCAAGCCTCTGTAATGTGAGTATTTGCTGCTTTTCTATATTTTAAATCATGATTTAATCTTTGGTGTTTTAGTGAAAACAAAATATGATCGTTGAAAATACTGTGATTGTTATTTCTAACATTATAAAGGCAAGACAGCAGCACTTGAAATCTAGACAGACTGTGACATAAATCAAAACTTCACTGATTGGATCCAGATATGCCAAGCTAAACACCCTGTTTACTGTCCCCAACAGGACAAACACATCAAACAATATTAAAACTTTTTTAAAATTTTAAATATAACTGTATAAGGAAGATATTATTTGTACACTATAAACAAGGTATTCACTTTGTCTGATAGATGGGTGTACTTCCAAACTTCAATAAAGGTTGATGAGCAGCACAGATCAGTGCCAAACAAGCTCAATGAAAACTTTTTTTATAACTTTATATAACATATTAAATATATGGAAAAACATTCAAACAGATAACACCAGGGGACCTGAACATGGACAAAAATCATAAATCAGCCCACAGAAATGTTATTCGGGGCACAATATAGCTTTGACAGCTTTTAAAATGGAGGATTGTTGTAATGTAGTGTTTGATTTCATTTTCAAAAAAATTAAAATAGGGTTTGTGAATATGTGATTTTGCAAGTCATAAAATCAAACTGATGATACAGTCGTAGTGGCGTTTTGACCTAAACATTTACCATTTTGCAAGCAAACAGACAAAGAACAATGGCGCCTACTGCCTCTCTTGCCCTGGTAAAAACACATTTGCCCATTCCTGGTGCCTGCTGGGCCTATACCTGTCTATCTATAGAAATAGATTCACATCTGTGTACCCTCAAAAGAAAAGCATTAACCAGTACTCAAATTAAGCTATAGTCCTAAAAACAAACAGCAACAAAAACACACATAAATGAACGTTTAATTATTACTTTTAACAAGAATAACAAATAGCTCCAACAACAGTATTTATTTACTTTGGTCACATCTGTTTGTCAGTGTTGTGCTGTCGGAAGTGGTATTTTCCGAGCGGTCCATGAAGGCATCATCAGGCTGCTGGATCCTGGGTGTGTTTCAGACAGCCAGTGAAGCTCACACAGACTGTGGGAGAAGAAACACACCAGGAACATCTCACCGTGGGTCCAGCTGTGCCTGTCATCTGTCACCTCGTTTAAAGAAAACTTCTTCCTACACCGGAGCGGACAGAGAATGGGAAACTACCCGAGCTAGTTTCTGAAGAGGACAACAATTAAGGGAGGAACTGTGCTAAAAAAAAAAAACAACTACCAGGTTAGTAAGCTCAACACAGCCTCTCGTTGCCAGCTTTATTCGTAGTTGAGTCAGTCGATTCATCTTTTTTGCCAGCAAAGCCACCGTTAGTTAACTTATTAGATATTTTAAGAGGGGTGGCATGAATCTGTGGAGCCTTTTAGCGGTGGTCCACCTTGTTAGCAGAGCTAGCTTACGTCTCCCAATCGCATGCCATCGGTTAGCTTTGCAGATTGTCACTATTAGCCAGCTAACGTTAGCAATTGAGGTTAGTGTGATGGGGTCGGTGCGTGTGGTTTCGCTGATGTTGAACCACATTCACTGTAATACTACATTTTGTAAACCAGCTAATGTCAACCACGGGGACCACTTGAGCTCCAGGAGGCAGACTAGTATCACAAACCGAGTCGTGAAGTTGACTCTTTCCCCCCCACCACCACTACCACTCCTCCTCCTACTCCTCCTCCTCACTGCCCTGCTAGGCTGTTGTGAAGACTACATGGAGGTTTTATTTTCTCTTCTCCTGTTTATCCCTGCTCAGGTCGAGCCTCCAGCCACTTCATTCACGCCCAGAGAGGGAACAGGAGCACAGCGGAGATGCAGACCTTCCTGAAAGGCCGGAGAGTCGGCTACTGGCTCAGCGAGAAGAAGATGAAGAAGCTCAATTTTCAGGCATTTGCTGATTTGTGCAGGTATGTGGCCTTGACACAAATTCAAGTATGTGTGTGTGTGCTTTTTTTTAGCGTAACTTACAAAAAAACAGTTTGAGGCATATTTACACCACAGGGCCTACATCTTTAACAATTCATGTCGCAGTGAGGTGTGTTAGTGTGCTCTCTCTTAATGACTAATCACAGTGAGTTGATTATCTCCTCCTCTCCTCTTACAGGAAATATGCCTTATGCAGTTTTTATGTGAACTTTCTCTTTGACACATGCAGCATCACCACTGTGACTCCCTGCTCATGTGTGTGTGTGTGTGTGTGTGTGTGTGTGTGTGTGTGTTGCGTTCGAGGTTATACTTAGAAGTTGATCAGGCCCTGCAGCTGCTCTGCCCCTCTCCTCTCTGCTGTACTACAAAGACATTTTCTTTAAAAAAAAGAAGCAAAACAAGCAAACAAAAATAGTATGAGTGTATCTGGTTGGTGAATGGTGTAAGAAGGCTGTGTTTGTTAGGTCTTGAGTCAGTGCTTGTTGAGACATGGCGCTCAGAGCCAGTTGACACCCAGTTGAATGTGTATGTATGACTTCTGCTTGTAGCCCAAGGTGCGTGTATAACAGGACGAGCAACACAAACAGGTGGTATATATGTTGTTGTTTTTAACTGAAGCCATGAGAGTAGTGAAACAGGTGTGTGTACCCTTTATTCCTACATTTAACCTTTGCCTATTATTTTATCTATGATATGTTGAGTGTAATTGGAACAGTGTGATATCAGAGACGCCAATGTTGGCATCTTGTCACTAGTTGCAAAATGCTTAATTTATCTACAAAATATAAACATATCTGTGGACATAATATGAACTTGTTCAAGGGTGTATTTTCTGTTTTTTTCCTGATTGTCTGCGCTTGAGAGGGGCAGCTATGTGAATTGTATCTTATCTTTCTTCAGCAGTGTAAAGGTTATATAAGTTGTCATAAAGTAGGGCATGGATCTCCTCAGCAGAAATGACTGTGGGATAAGTGAACTTTCCCCATATATTAGGTTGGGAAAAGGCTCCAAGTTATGACAGCAGCCACATAGTGTAACTGCCTGAGCCGTGTGATTGCTGCATTTAATCTTGAAAATGCAGATGTTGAAATGACAGTGACAACGTTTTGTAGTCGTCAGTCATTTAGTTTTGCAGGAATGCGGCCCGGTAGGTCAGGTATGTTGTCAGTGTGGATTGTAGCTGACAATTGCTTTGTTGGATTCTCACCATTTCCAAGATGGTTGTTGCCTCACAAAGCGACCTGATTGAGCCAGCGCAGATTACCTCACTGTAATCCACAAAACGTTTTTAATCTCGTCATAAACCTCCAAGCAACAGCCTCACACACACACACAGACACACACACACCCCCGGCATTCTCAAGAGCTGGACTGAAAGCTGTATGAAGGGTGGGGACCAAGTGTGGTGTTTGTGGCACAAGATCAAGTCAGTCGCGAGTTAATCTGGTTTTGCAGAAGAACAACAACAAACGCCATCATCACACGTGAAATAGCCGTAAAGTTAATGTGAGTTTCCCCACGTTTAGGTTCACCACATGATTGCTTTTCCCCGGTCACTCACTCAGGCTCATTGACTAGTTCTCCTTTTTCCTGACATGTCTCCCCTGCAATATAGCATATTAAAAAACAGAAGTCATCCTCAAGAGGAAGGAAAAGGTAGAACTAAGATAACCTTCCTGTGAATGGCTCTCATATATACTCTTTTTATATATATATATATATATATATATATATATGTCTTTTTTTTGTTTTTGTATTTTTTATTGAAGGGATTCTGTCTTTCCAGGAGGCCTGTGAGTCATTTGTGAACATCTTCGGCATTATCACGTGTCGTTGATTTTACTTTCGCACACCCTGATTTTATTTAAAAGATTGACAAGGCAGGCTGTATTATCCAAGAAATACAAAATGTTCCCCCACAACAAAGTGTGCTAGAATTACACCCCAAATAGTAACCGACCAGGTTTGTGCCCTCATCACGTGGCATGCAGCTGACGCTGTGAGTGCCTCTGCCCTGTCTCGTGCAGCTGGACCTAAGGAGAATCCTGCTGGTCACAAGTGACGCTCTCGATGATGCTACAGAGCCACTTGGGTTTATGTTCCTTTCCCATAAGTTTGTGTAGCAATTTAGAGACTTTCTACTAACTCTCATAAATCTATTTTTGGCAAAATGCAGTGCCCTTGAGAGCAACCAGCTTGAGCAACATTGAGCATTATAAAAATATTGTCACTAAGTCCTGTCAAGGGAAGGCCACTGTACTCTAGGACATCACGTCTGATGAGATTACATTGAGCTACACCCGCTGTAAGCTCGTCTTTCTCCTTACTTTCATTGGACATTTTAATGATTTATTCATTCCATCAGTAACTGAGATTATTTAAAACCTGTGGTGAGTGTCACTTTAAAATCTATTAACATGTAAAGAAGCGATTGCATCAGTTTTTAAGAAACCAACAGAGCAACATATTAACAGAACAAAACATATAAATCCGCTAAACCTGGTTGGGCTGGTTTATCCTTCTCCAACTTAATTATTATGTATCCGTCACAATGAATCGCACTAACTCACACTGTTTGCAAATAATCACAATGTTATTGATCGTAAATCTTCCTAAAACAAATGTTAACACCCCCCCCCACCCACCCACACACACACACACACACACACACACACACACACACACACACACACGCTGTCTTACTCACTTTGCTTGTTCTACACGTCAACACTATTTCAAACACACCCACTTGTAAACTTTGTAACTAGCACTCACATACTGTCATGCAGCAGTAATTTCTCTGGTGTACCATAAATACCTAACATTAGGGTTAGAGTTAATGGACACATGATACTGTCTGCTAGTATGAAGCGGTGTAATAAAGAGGCTTGTTTTTACATCACACCTTCGTGTTCTTGTGTGTCACTCCTGTTGGAAAAGTTGTGACCCTGGCCCGATTCTCTGAAGGATTTTGTCCCCATCTCATTCAATGTGCTGGCTGCGTAACAATATAAGAGAGCAGACGATCTCCATATCTGAGATGGGACGAAACTGAAGGCCCCATTCACATCACATGAAACGCGCCAGCTGCAGTATTAAATATCCACATTGTTGTGAAGCGTTGAATGGCTGCGCTGCTGTTACCATGGGGCTGTAACTTCAAAAACAACTGGGCTGGACAGGCCGAGTTGGTGCTGCTAGACTGTTTAGTTTTTTTTGTCCTCATTGTGAATTCCCTATGATCAGGAGATCTGTTGTCTTGGTCTTTCAGGTTTTTCTTGTTATTTTTCTGCTGGGCACCTTTGGTTAATTTGTGACACAACTGAGCAAGAGAGGACATTTGACAAGCTTGCCCCACCTGAGTTGTGCAAATACCCTCTCTTATACTTTTTGCTTTGTTGTTTTTTTTCTCAGTGGAGGAGTAGTGGAGATTCACATAAATCTGGCAATTCTTTATGAAATGGCAGGTTTAAAAATGTTGAAGTTCCCTGTTACTGATTTCTAGAGAAACATCTTCAAATAGGAAAGAAAAACCAAAAATGGAAGTCCTTTCACATTCACATGTGTGCACAAATGGTCAGTTGCTCAAATACCGCGGTGTATTGTCCACATGGTTCCTCATGTGAGCAGTTATGTTATGATAGTCACCTCCACCAAGAACACCAGTCTTTTGGGGGGTCTGCTGGTTGCCAAGCAACTGATTTTGATCCCAAGACTAGTATTTCTGTGCTGTTTCTAAAAAATATAATATTTTGCAGCTCTGGGATGGAGATTTGATATTTCTTTTACAAAGCTCCTGCTTTGCTGTCAAATTTATTAAGGTTAATTTTTCATTTATTTTTGACATCTAGTAGCTCAGATCTCTTCTGTCCATGTCTCTAACCGTACATGAAGTCAAATTGTTGAAGAGCTTTGTGAGTTTCTGTTTAATTCCTCTTATGGAGAGGAAGTATTTTGACATGCATTACATAAAAAAAATAAAAGGAACCTTTACATTACAAAGTAAAGGTAATTCACTGAGGGCAGCTAATGCAACGACGCATTTCATTTCTTTTTCACAACATAAAAGTTAAAAAAAAAAAAAATCTGTAATTTAAAAAGTTCACTTCCACTGGGCAAGTATATTGCTTCATGTTGAATTCTTTGTGTTTTTAGTCTGTGGGTTCATTTAAGTCTTTTTCTCTGTTCTTTTTTGATAAAGTTATTGACTGTTACTTTTTTTTCTTTCAGGAAAAGAGGAATAGAAGTTGTTCAGGTAAGTTGACCTCATGTTTTATTGTGTACTTTTTCATTTTTGTTACAGTCATTTATTGTCTTATTTCGCACACGTACATTCAGATCCTCATTGAGAAGCTGTTGTATTTCGATGAACTGAGGCAGAACCAAAACCAAATCATTCACTACACACACATTTTTCACAAATTTTTACAGTTCACTGCTGCGAGTTTGCTCCCTCCTACACGTCTGATGCAGTTCCTTCAGGGACTCTTGTGTTATTCTCAGACTGTAAGCATCACCAATTATAGTCTACCATATCAGGCCATTTTCATTGTTAAACTATGTTGCAACTCATCCCAGCACGATATCTCAACACCTGTTGTCACCTCTGTTAACGTCAGAAGAAACTACTCGGTGGTACGCTTTCTGTGTGGTTCAAACATGAAACTGCATAAATGTGAGCAGCTACAATTTTTTTTTTTTTTGGACCAGATAACGATAATTACAGCCACTGAAATATACACTGTGTTAAAATAAATAATGGACTGTCTCTAGTAATTACTTAGCTCTAGTAGAGGATGGGAGCTGAGTTATGTTCAGGTAAATACAGGTTCCAGGGAAGTAAAGGATGCTGTCATTAATGGATATTGCACATTACACTACCCGAAGTACACACAGCACATACAGTAACATGGTAACTATTGTTCCTAAGTCCTGGGAGCTCAGTGCTGAAAAGTACTCGTCAGTTAAAGTGCTCTCTGTGATTGAGGAGGAAATTATTTAGACTTTCCTCTCAGTCTCTGTTTTCTTTTTTAATGCTGTCTCTTGTCTTCTTGGGGGGTTCTCTTCTTTTTTTCTTCCTATGCTTTGAGGTTATTTTTTTTCCTCTCACTGTGCTGACGATAGCACAACCAGTAAGAGCCTTGTCCTGGGAATAGTCCCAAAGTAAGCAGGCTTTGTTTCTCACTGTGCTCTCAGCCCCTCCTGGGAGACAGCAGATCTTCAGCTAGGGGCACCCAGGGAGTTGAACAGTCCTCCTACTCCCACCCCCACCCAGCATTTCCCCTTTCTTTCTTTCTTTCTTTCTTTCTTTCTTTCTTTCTTTCTTTCTTTCTTTCTTTCTTTCTTTCTTTCTTTCTTTCTTTCTTTCTTTCCAGGACTACCTGTTGTCCAATGAGTTTTTTCCTCCTACTATAAATCAGCATAAAGTCTTTATATTTTTAGCTGTACACAGACACCCTGAGGTGTTTTTGAGTTTTGAGACCGGTGATTCGGCTGCCTAAGATGCACTCAATGCCAGTCAGTGCCTTTACTGTCATGGCTGCATCACAAGTGCAGATAATGGCAGCCATTGTAACACTTTGGCCTTGTTATACAAGTCTGTGTACAAAGCTGTCTTCCCCATTTCAACTAGTGAATTCTCAGCTCGGCGATCCTCAGACTTTCCCGAAGATTGCACAGTTTTTAAAGCTGGATTATGTCTTTGAAACCAGGAGGAAAGTAATTTCTCCTGTATGGCTGTTGGCCCACAATCCTGCTGTAATGCTTTCCTGTAATTTAAGACCATCTTTATCTAAACTTAAGACAAAATGTCCATTGAGACAATAAATAAACAAAGTAATTTAATAACTATTAATAAGGAAGAGTGATGTGGCAGAAATGGAGAGATAAGAGCGATGAGAGATAGCCATACATTTCTTAGCGGGTAGTCGAAAGTGGGGATGTATATATTAAGTCCATTTAACCCTCTCTGGAAGGCTACAGTAGAGTATACAGTCCATTTACTCACTGAACCAATGCCGCAGGCTCTGACAGACTAGCTGATCCTAGTGATAACAAGTCAGCCTTGAAACTCCCAAGGATGGTTTGAGTCTAACTTATTTCTGTCACAATAAACAATGAGTTCATGTTGTTCATTTATTCATCCATTTTGTGTAAAAATTACACATTTGTTGGAAAAATAGCAGTCTACCAGAGCAGGAGCAATTAGTTGATCGACAGAAAATTAATCTAACTATTTTAGTGGTTGCTTTTTTCGTTGTTTTTTAGTAAAATCCATAAGAGAATTTGCTGCTTTTCCTGTCTTATATGAAACTAAACTCAGAATTTGTCGGCTTTGGACTATCTAAAGACATCATTGGGTTTTCCATAATA
Organism: Scomber scombrus; assembly: GCF_963691925.1. NCBI lineage: Eukaryota > Metazoa > Chordata > Actinopteri > Scombriformes > Scombridae > Scomber > Scomber scombrus. The sequence continues at coordinate 15,031,870 of NC_084988.1, read as the reverse complement.
TTCAGATGGGCATTTTTTACTATTTCCCCATTTATAGACAAATTGGTTGATGGATAAATAAAAGTAACAGATTAATCAATAATGGAAATACACATTAGTTGCAGCCCTACAATCAAATGATGTATAGGGTTAGGATAATTCAAACCACATGTCCACCTCACTATATGTGGTATTTTCCACAAGAGGTTGGATCTTCCAGACATTTAGCAGTGGTTGTGACGTCACCTTGTATAAACAGATCTTTGCTAAATCTGGCAGCCCAAGGGAGTTAATTTTAAATTTCCAGTTCTTGTGTGGGAAAACCATTAACATATACCCATCAGGAATGACAGAAATGAGAAGGAACATAGGGTTCTTTAGTTTGATTTTACTGTATATATCTCCTTCAGTCTCCAGCAGCTTTCCACTCCAACTCCTTTTTAAGGAAGTCATTGTCACGCTCACCATGCCTCTACTTTTCAGTCCTCCATCCTTCTTTTCCAAACGATTTTGCACAAGCTCATCAATACTGACCCCTTAGCCCCGAGCTCATGAGAGACATTAGCCTGTCTGTATCACAGAGCTGATGAGATTAACTCACCAGGCTCGGCCTTGAGGAAGCCATTCAAGCCAATATTCACTCTCAGAGAGAGAACACATCACAGCAAATGGCCATCTTTTGAGTGGGCTGTCCAAGGAAAGTTATTGAGTTACCGTTTTTATTATATGGTAAGTGCTCGGGAATTTAAAGTTAATTTCCGGCATGCTAATGTATCTCACCCACATATTGAATTTTGTGGAGGCTGACAAACAAGAGATTGTCTTTCGAAGATATTTATTGGTCTTCCATTGCACCATGATCCAAAGACAGCTGCTTGGTGGCCATTATTGGCTATTAAGATTCAGAAGCATGAGCTAAGAAGGAGCCGTTGATAAAAAGTGAACAGTGAGGCGTTAACAAGAACAACGGCTTAACTTCCTTTTACTAATTTGACAAATTGTCTCTAGAAGTGACTCATTTAAAACATGATATAATTAAATGTTACATGTGTTTGGGGGAGTTGTTTTGGCAATTCTTGGAAAGGGTGTGGATGATGATGATGATGACAAATGAAACATTCATCATTTTAACCTTTACTATTACTACCCTAACTATCCACTTAGAAACCTGAGAGAGGTTGGGAGCTTTAGCCACCATGATCAAAGACACCCGAGGCTACTCTTTTCATCCCATATAAAATGCTTTTAAGCTGAGTCACTTTAGTCATGTTTATTAAGCAACTGTTAACCCAATATTATTCTCAACAAAAGTGCAGCTATCTATTAAAAGCCGAAAGGCAGTTGCCTCACAAGCCATCTCTCCTATTGCACAACATAGTCAGCAATGAGAGAAGTCTGTTTTCTGTGGTCTCCAGGGATGCTGAGGAGACGACCATTAGCCTAATGAGCTCCCAGTTTGACCCTCCTTGTGCTTTTTGGCTGGAGAATAACCTTCATGTTGATCCCCTCTCATGTTTAGTCTTGTACTTGTGAGGTGTGGCCAGAAGCCACTGTTTGTCTCACACACATATGCTCTCTTACACGAGGGTGTCGAATGCCACATTGCATATGATATAAATCATTCATCACATGTCTGTCTGCACACTGTCTCGCTCTCTCTGTGGGCTAGCATGAGAACAAAGTGAAAGCCAAGTGAGAATAGATCCAGCTGAGGGCAACTGGTAAGCCACATGTAAAAGATGCAATGCTTCATGCAGTTTTTGTTCAGTTTTCGGTGTTTCGTACTTTCGTACACAGTTAAGTAAAGAACTGAAGTACACATGTGAGCTATGTCCCTTGTGTTTGCTCGACATTGGCGTTCTTAGATTTCCCCGGGGTATAGCCTTGCTCCACTGTGGACCTACATCAAAGCTGAAAATATATTGGCCCTGACCTACCCTCTCACCCCAGGACCTAGTGTGTTTTCTGTGCTGTCCATCACCTCCATAGCTCTCTCCTAGCTCTCACTCCCAGAGGGATCCGCACAGACGTCAGTTGACATTTCTGCTTTTAGCATTTAGCAATACATCACTGACTTAACTGCTGGGTTTTTTGGATGAGCTCTGAAACAGGGTCACTCTGTCCACTCCACACACAGGGAGAGGAGAGCTTCATTCCCTGCGATGTGTCTTTGCCAGTGGGTGTTGATCCCTACAGTGTAGAATCATGTTTTTGTGGAGGGGCCAGGCTGCGGACGGGCCCTCTGTGTTGTGTAAGCCAGAGATTAAAAGCTGCAGCCTTAGTGGACTACAGACAAATTCCCTTCCACCCGACCTTGTCACACTGACAATGCTAGCTAGACAGAAAATAAAGCGACCACCACTTCAGTTTTTACCAACCTGCTGTATCTCACCACCACCGCTGCTGAGGCCCTGTCACCACTGCTGCTTACAGCCGGTATCATACACCCAGCGATGGTTTATCCACACGTGACAACAGATTTTATGAGTGTTGACCCACCAACACAGTGCTATTAAAGTCATTACAGCATGTTGGTGTGTTTTATGCATCTGCCATATGCTTACACCTCTGTCTACGTGTCTCTCAATCACACAATTCTTGAGAAACCAGCTGGACTGCAGAGACACTGAGTCATCAAAACCACACCTCCACATTTTGTTTTTAAACCGGGGCTTTATTTTTCTAGTCGATGCAATCAATACAAGTTATTGTTTTACCTGTAGTGTGGCATATCAGCTCCTAAAAACATTTCTATTAATATCTTACAGTATATACTGTAAATTCTGCATCGCTGTTCTCTAGCATTGGCTGCTATTGTAGTTAAAAGGGGAACTCCACAAATTTAAAACATCAAAGTATATTTAGTCTTGGGGAGTACTACTGCATATGAAAAAATAGGTTATATAAAGCTTTTTGTGGCTCCAGAGGGAGCTACACGAAATCTGATAAATTGCCTGAAGTGATGTCACTTCTCCAACATATGTTTGGAATGAAGACTACAAGTTTAAAAATGGTGTGTGTGTGTGTGTGTGTGTGTGTGTGTGTGTGTGTGTGTGTGTGTGTGTGTGTGTGTGTGTGTGTGTGTGTGTGTGTGTGTGTGTGTGTGTGTGTGTGTGTGTGTGTGTGTGTGTGTGTGTGTGTGTGTGTGTGTGTGGGAAAGAAGTGAGGTTATCAGACCTCTGCAGGCTGTACCCTATCTCTGCCTGAGGTGAGTGGTTCAATGCTACATTAATCACTACTACGTTGTCACATCCAAATTTCCAGTTGAACTGTCAGTAATTGTGGGTAATCTAGGCTCCAACTTTGGACATGAAAGAAGAATGCCTGTAGAAATGTATCTGTGGTTTTACTGTATCCATCCACTGCAGTGCTCAATTATTGGAGTAGCTACTTCTTTAAGTAACTTTTTTGGCAGAAAGAATTTCTTGTAAATTCATGCTCAGGGCCCTTTTTTAACAGTATTGTAGTTTAAAAAGTTTTTACATTAATGTGGTAAAATACTTTTAATTATTGGATTCAGCTAATCTGGGTAATCAGATTATCTGATTTATACATGAATACATTTCATAACTGGATTTCTAGAAATGTATTAACTATAAAATTTGTGATGTAAAATCAATAAATATCGCCCGCCCAGAGCCTCGGGCCTTTCTTAGTCCCTACCCACAAACATACAGATACAGTAGATATGTCGATTCTTGCGAGCCTGCTTGAGTCGCGTTCAGTCATATTGTGCTGTATACATTTTTGCAGCACAGATTGGCATGTTGCTTGCGAGCTGCAGGGCGTGTTTCTACAGGCAGGAGGAATGAAGCTTGAAAGAGAAGGAGATTCTTCACGTTAAGATGGGCAAAGGGAGAGACGCTGTGTTGATGTAGCATAATGAGTTCCTAAGATAATACAGCATGAATAGAACACTGCAAGGTGTGTTGGACTACTGTGTTCACACTGTATAATGTGTAGGCTAGTTGTGCTCGCTCAACATTGAATAAAACCTATATTTGATTGTAGACTCTCTGTTGAAACAGTGCGTTACTTGAGTGGAGTAGGAATTGAACTACAGTGAGATATTTTGTTCTAAATCAACCGATTTTTTCACAGATTTACAACAACAGATTGCAAATTACTTTTCAGGGTAGGACCAAGGGTACACTAATTAGTCATCCATCCATCACGGCCCTCACAATCATTAACCATACAATGTTGGCTCTGAATGTGGCCAACCCTAAACCAACTGAAACTCTGAACAGTTTTACAGTTCTTGCATTGATCCACACCCGTGTGACTAGGGTGTATTCGCTCTCAGTTCACGTGCCGTCTGAATAGCACAAAGGACAGTGAGGTCCTGCCTGAGCCTGGTGTATTTGCGCAGGTGTTGCTGAATTGTCCTTTGTCTGTAACAAGCAGGTGATGATCATTTGCTAGGTAGCTGATGAGTTAGTGTACGGCTGCGTTACGTAACAGCTGCACTGCAACCAACGCAGTTTGCTGTTTCGACAGTCTCAGTGTAATCCTGATGTGTTTGCTCTGGTCCAGCATTTTCAGTTTACACATTCAAGGCGTCATAATGTGTTTTAAAACAATGTGACCTCAGTATAATAAGATAAATCAAGACTGCAGCAGTTGTGTTATTGCTATTAGAACGCACATGGTTGAAGATCTGGCCAGAACGTTCTGATTATTTGTTTGTTTGTCTCAAAATATACTTCTCGTTCCACTATCGCCCTTTTCTTTTCTTTGAGGCCACTTTATCTCTCTGCTTGTCTGTATTTTCACACAACCCTTCCTCTCAACTTCAGAAAGCCCTTTTGTTTTGTATCAACAAATAAAGCAGTCACAACTCCTAACACCCTTTGCATTTCCTAACTTTAAAAAATGTCTCTCACACACACACAGATCCTACTTGACTCCATCCTTTAGTCACAACAGTCTGGATACATGCAGCCAGAGTAGAGGCCTATAGTGATTCTAGTGATTTGGGCTTAGCATATTCATCAGCAAAGTGTTTGCCATTGACTGCTAAAACCTTGCATCTCTTCTATCTTTTGTAATGTGGGTGTGTGTGTTTGTGTGTGTGCTTGTGCTGACCCACATAAGTCTTATCACACTCGGTGAGCTGGTTTGACGACTTGAATCACTCGGCCAGCGAAGTTGTTTTTTGGGCAGCAGTAAACTTCAAACGAATGCTAATTTGTCATCTTCTCAAAGGCTGTCAAGTATGCTTACAGCAACTGGATGTCTGGGCATCAACAAACAAAAGAGGAAAATGATTTAGAAGCAGCCTTTTTTATAGTAACTGAAAAGACTGAAAACAAGATAGTATGATTTTTCTCAACCAAACCGTGAGATAGCATGATTTCTTCTTTCTATCAACAGATGAGATGTATGAATGATGAGAGCAATGTCGGATTGGTGAAGTCCCCAAACTCTTTGTTAAAAGCACCCATTCAATGACATCAATGATGGAACGAGCAATAAACAGCCAAGAAATACATTTGTGTAATTAGTTTCAGTACAAAACAGAATGAATTCAGTTCTTTGTAAAATATGATTTTACTATAGACTTTTCCTCCTGATGTATGACACTAATTGTTTTCAATAATGTGAGCAGGTGCAGACATGAGTCAGGCTCAGATATAATTGATTCAGTTACCTTTATTAAGACCTGTTTAGTCTGCCTGGTTGCTGCACTAGTGGATATATAAGTTTATAATGAAGCAGCACAATGCACGTGATATACTTCATTCGTATATTTCTCTCGGGATGCAAATGAGATGAGAACAGCAAATAAAACAAACAACTTGCCCAAAGTTTACGTCAGTTAAAACATTTTTAAAAACTCATATGGCTTTGTTAACCAGCTGCAGTGCATTGTGGGCAGTGAACAAGAATGTGGCAACATTTTGACAAGTTGTGACTCGGGGCCTGAGCAAACAGTGGTGATTGAATTGATTTTTTTTTTTGAGGGGGGGCCTTCATACTGCCTGTGAGAACATGCTGATGTCAATTTAGTGAAATTTACTGCTGGCTCACTGATCTCCTCTGCTGACAAAAGAGACAACCACGACAGCTGAATCACTATTATGAAGTTGAACTGTTGATGACTTAAACAAACATTACCACTTGAAAAAGGAAGAATTAAAGTTATATTGAGCTTTTATACTTTCATATTAACAATGATGAATCAATGCAGTGTTTTTCAAAGCAGTAAGCAACAAAAGGAAGTCTCTAACCCAAAGATGTTCTTCTGTCTTTAGTTGGACCTCAGCCAGCCTCTGGAGGAGCAGGGTCCCCTAGACGTCATCATCCACAAACTGACTGACCTCATCCTGGAGGCTGACCAGAACGACTCCCAGGCTGTGCTGCTGGTGCAGAGAGTACAGGTGTGTATCTGTATCATCTTCCTCTCATATCACCTGAGCATTCATGGATACATGAACAGAGATCTGGGAAAAGTCGTGGAACACATTAGAATGATCATTTCTGCTTTGTGCAGATAAATTTGTAAATGTATGAAAGATACTATTGGCTGCTTTCAATACACACATGACTGTGTAATCTATAGTATTTTTAGATCTGTCCCAAACTTTGTTATTTTAAATGTTTGAGCATGGAAGTTCATTTCTTCTGTGTTACAAATAATCTCAACTCAATGGTCCTGGTTCTAAAACATTTAATATCCAAATATAGTTATAAAAATGGAGAAACGTAGACTTCCTCCTCTGGGTTAGGAGTGAGCTGTTGCCCCAAGTGGAGGAGTTCAAATATCTTGAGTGAGGGTAAGATGGAGCGTGAGGTTGACAGGCGAATCGGTGCAGCATCAGCAGTGATGCTGACGCGGTGAACAAAGAGCTGAGCCAGAAGGTAAAGCTCTCAATTTACCTGTCAATCTACATCCCAGCTCTCTTGTATGATCATGAGCTTTGGGTAGTGTAGCAGCTCAGGAAGTTGTTCTATTCAGCCGCCCAGCAGCACTGCTACTTGTAATCAACATTTATGGATTTATGAGTTTTATGATTAGAGTTGTAAACATCGCAGTTCAAAGAAACAAATGGAGTGTGTTCAAGGAATTAACATAAGACAGGCCAAAGAGCCTCGACTCCGCTGCAGCACCATAAAGGACATTATTGACTATATTTGGATTCATAATGTTGTGACTTTTCAAAGATGAATTCTGTCACTGAACTAAGGGTTTTTCTTGTTCTCCCTCAAGTGCAAAACCTCTCATTTATTAATCTAGCAGTGCTATAGATGGTGTGAAAATTAATTTTATTCCACCAGCTCCCATTCTGTCTGTCTCTTTCTCTCTCTTTCTCTCTCTCACTCTCTGTCTCTTAATGAGTCAAAGGAGCTGTAATCGTGATTAGCGTCACACAATTCTGTCAACATGTTCCTGAATGCTCAATTAGGAAGGACAAACAGGATGTCAGTGTGGAGCAAATGTAGCTGCTGAATCTAGTCAATATTGCCACATGGCAGCATTTGCAGACTTTCATGGCCTGTTTGAAACAAATGCACACGCTTTGCTTTTTGTAAATCATAGTGTAACAAAAAAAGACCACCAAATTAGAGATCCTGCACTTTAAATATAATAGCCTGTCACTCTCCAGTAGTCATTTATAGCCATCTTCTCAAATTATTTGACCTTTAACAGCAGTCACTGGTTTTTCACTTAGTGTCCATGCACAGACAGTATAAGGACTTCTTAGCTGAACCAAAATGTTCAGTTAATCACCAGCATCAGGCAGGTTTTCTTTGGCTTATTTGATGTAAAACAATAGGCTCACCTAAAACATTACAGAGACGTAAAGCCGTGAACAAATTGGAAATGTTAGTGAAATGATTAGTCGATCAACAGAAAATTAATTACCAACAGTTTTTGATAATTCATTCATATTTATTCCTGCCTCGTAAATGTGAGTATTATCTCTTGTCTCTGTTTTGGGACTTTGGACATTGCTTAAATCATTGTAAGCATGTATGTCACATGCGCCAACCACCCTGACCTGCTTCTCTCTGCAGAGGAACGAATGGTTTCAGTATTATCCGGCGTTGTCATTTATTTCGTCACTTCCCCAAAGCTGGTGACTATAAACGAGGGTTAAATGAAATATTAGCTGCTAAATCAAGAGCTCAGCTTTGTGGCTCAGCCCTGTCTTGTACCTCTGTAGTTTTGGCTGTTTACCTGAACATAACTGTCATCTGTGCTTACATTTCTGTTGGAAATATAAGTGTTGGGGCATTAAGAAAATCACACAGCTGTGATCATAAATAATGTTTTGCGTGGTGGAACGTAGAAGCCTTCCTCTCTAAAATAGTCTTCATTTCAAACAAAATGTCTGGCTGGGATGTGCTCTGGTGATTCAGTGGCCTGAGGTACGCAGCAGACCAGGGACAAATATATTTTCCTCCAGGGCTGCGTCATTATGAATGAAGTGATATCTGTGTACGTGTAAGAAGCTGTGATTTCAGGAGCTGAATTATTTTGCATTATTATTAGCATTTTTGGCATTAAACCTAACACCTAAAAATAATTGCATATACAAATATTTACTACCTTTTGGAAAGCAAAATGTTCAATTCTAAATAGATTTTGATGTTTATAAACAATTCAGGTTGCTATAGACTATAGTTTATATTGCTGTTTGCTATAGTTTCATGTGCTTCTCTGTGATTGGCAGCTTATGTGAGTGAAGCTGATGGGGTAAATCACACCCATCTGGCTGTGGTTAATGTAAGTGCTAAAAATGATTTGCCACTTCAGGTTTGACGCCTGTAGCATCACAGACACTGGCACAGATCAAATCCTCTTCTGACCTTATTCTCTGTGACTTTGAACAGTTTTTCCCCTGTGGAAACTGATCTGCCCCCCCAAAAAAAATGAGAAGAAAATTTGCAGCCTTCACACCCACACTGACATACGTCTGGCCTCTCTCCTCTCTAACACCTGCTAGCCAGTGTTCATGTCCGTCACACCTCTCCCTCTTGTCTGTGTTTAAATGCATTTCTTCTCCTGAGATGCAGAAATCAGCAAGTGACAGTCCTTATCAGAAGCGTATTCCTCTGAACTCCTGGAAGATTAGTTTGGATTTATTTTTGGGCAGCAGCATGTTTGACTTACATAACAGCTCCACTGGCTTTGATCAGCACTGGATCCAACAAATCCTACAGATGGGTCCTCCATGTCACATGTTTACATGTTTTATGTGTGTGTATAAGAGTAGCTACACATTTTTTTCCCATTGTACGTGTGTGCTTGATGTCTGACATTGCAGCATGTGTTTAATTTCATGCTAACGTGTATGACAGTGGAACAATGGTGTTTTAAAAGGCTGTGATGGAAGGAGGCAGCCTGTTTGTGTAACGTACAGGCCAGCCGGCTCCACCTGACAGCGTTTGTGAGTCAGTAAAAATTGCTCGGAAGAAAAGGTTGGCAGAGAAATCCACAGAGCAGAGATGGAAATGTGGAGAGCACAGAGAGCTGCAAAGTGGAGAGGAGGTGGTGTGGGGACGGAGCCAGAGGAGAGCTGACAAGAGAAGAGAAGAAAAGAGAAGGGAGTGCAGTTATGTAAAACGGCAAACCTCATGCTGACCTAACAGCCGGGCGTGCAGAGATGTAGTGATGTAACCTACATAGACCCGCCGGCATACGTCTCATGCTCTCAGTAGCTCACATGCATACACACATAGTGAGGCATGTTGACCCTACAACCCAGTGTTTGTATTTGCAGTTTGCCTACTCCAATATGTTTGTTTAACATTCTGTATGTGTATGTTTTAGTGTACCTCATGTGTCATGGCAGGTGTGATGTACTGTCTCATAATCCGCAGTTTGGCTTTGATATTTAATGTTGTAACACAAACACTCCTGTTGTAGCTGTCATTGTCGAAGTAGTACATCCAATACAAGTTCCAGCTGTCACATTTCAAGGAGGCACCTCCGCTCACACTTTCAGGATGTGGTTTTCTATCGTAATGGACGTTCAGTATTTGCGTTCTGATTTTGCAATGTAGATGTCAACAGTATTAAAATGTGTGTATGTGTTTCAGGAATACATCGATGCCCACCCTGAGACCATTGTCCTGGACCCCCTTCCAGCTATCAGAACTCTGCTGGACCGCTGCAAATCCTACCAGCTCATCCACAGGATAGAGAGCTGTATGAAAGGTAAGATGTGTCCGGCAACTTGGTTACACTTTGATTTGCTTATTTAACGTATAATCTATACATAATAGGGATTGAAAAGGGTGTAAAATTTTAAACCAGTGGAAATGTAACTGAGCCCAGCGAGCACAATTGTATACTGTATTTTATACTATACTTTTGTTTTTTTAACGAGACCCAATCTGATCCAAAATGCTGCTGTTGATGCTAACCCAAACAGGGAGTTAAAACCAACACTGGCATCAGCATGATATGGCCCAATTTAAAGGTCATTACAGCTGAGCAAACTCTGGTACAGACTGTCTGATATGGTTGAAAACCCCAGAAAAAGTTAGTAAATCGGCCCAAAGATGGAGTCATTTTGTCAAATCTCTTGTGATGATTATGGCTCCTATTTGGGCATAATGAGACTCAAAACTCAAACTGATCAGACCTGATACAAGTTGGAGCGAGACCAGTGAGAACAGTGAAGACATTAAATGAGATCTCATGGGTCCAAATGAACAGCATTAGTGCTTCTGTTCCTCTGTACAAGAAAGCAGAAGTTGTCAAAAATGATATAGGAACTGTTGATTCTATGGACAGTGCCTCCTAACATACTTAACATGCCTAATATTATTAAGAGGACAGCAGTGTGGTAACTGCAGGATCTCTGTCTTTCCTCTCCCTTTCCAGAAGGGACACATGGGTAACATATGACGGCACCGACACCTCTCACTTGAAATATGTTACTCGATGCTTCCGAGCAGATGTTTAATTCTTGCCGGTGGGACGCTGATATCATAATTCCTCTCTTCCCCTTCACACGACAAAAGCTGCTCATCTTTTTCCCCTCTGCCTGAACCCGTGCTGAACTCAGCTCTGTGTGGGGTCACTCCCAGATGAATCAGAACTTGCCTTTGAGTCGGTCCAGCAACAGCGTCCCCTGTCACTGAGCTGATCCCGTAAACTAATCAGCGGGCTGTGTCCTTTAGCTACAGGCAGAGAAATGCAGTGACGACAGGAGCACATTCCACACACACTGTAAACACACCTGTGACTCATCCACATTTCCCTTTACCCCCATACATGGCAGGGAACATAAACCTTTAGGAATATTACTTCACCCGAGCGTCCATGAGTGTGTGCGGGGCGGCAGTCTGGTGTCAGAGCAACAGATGAGAGGCATTTTAGCATGTCGGCAGTGTCCGTGGTTTCTTAAAATAGAACTCCAAGAAGACGTCTTTTTTATCCAAACAGACACGATGGCTGTTATGTAACAAAGACTATAAGCTGAATCAGAGGAAGAGGAAGATGGCTCACTCGCTGCATTTATGATAAGGTTTAGTTTTTTTCTTCTTCACTCCATTAATGCGAGTAGTGCTCTCTGCTCACACTTAAGCCTGCATACCAAACCTCCCTGACAATTGTTTTAGACACAAACATGGAGTGTAAGCCATTATAATCCTGCACCACACCAGAGTGATTGCAACCATTGTGAAAACAACATGTGACCATGGATAAATGTTGTACTTTCTTCTGTCAGCAAAATAACTGACTGAGAAAGTTGTGTTAGGGTTAAGAGTAAAACAGCGGATGGTGTGAGAGTGTGGAAAGTCCACCTTGCTTTCATAGGCACAGTCACTTCCTCCTCCTTATCAGCAGAGACCATGGAGTCCTGGAGCAGCTCCAGCTGCCAAGGCAACCCAGTACTAAAAGGCCACAGAGAGGCTGCCATGCTTCACAGTCTCCTCAGAATAGTGCTCAATAGGAGGAAACACTTGAGGTGCGCTTGTGCTTTCTCTGGAAAAGCGAACCTTATTTTATCACTCGAGTGGTCTCTCAATGTTAAATGGCCTCAGTCACAGTGCATTTAGCTACTCTGCTCTGAATTGTTTAAATGATATAAGTACAAGAATGAGCTCAGCTTAAAGTCATGTTTAATAGAAAACAGCCAGACAAGGGCCGTACTAGCACTAATGGATCTGTGTCACTGATTCATAGTTGTGCTTATTGGAGCTTTGGCGCTGCTCTGTTGTCGAACTTGGTTTTGTGTTTCCTTTGCAAGCCAGAGCAAGGTGACTGTTTATGTTACTTAGTGGAATCTACTGGTTCCTGTGTATACATAAGTTTCGATATCTTGGACTGTGTTTTATAGACAGAAACCGTCGTCAAGTCAACTCTTCTATAAAACGAAAGCCTCTTTTAATGTCTCAAGCTTATGCCTCTCTAGCTCAGGATAAAAGAATTCTTCCTAATACAAGCGGATCCCTCGGGATCACACAGAAACCTCCCCGGGTTCATTTGTATAAGCAGACAGTCCTGAGGTGCCTGTGCTAGCATTAATCCTGTTGAGACAGTGTCCCGTTTATGCAGCAGATCAATATTTAATCATAGTTTCAGCATGAGAAAGACAAACAGTGTGAGACAGTTTAAGACCACAGACACGCGTCCAAGTCAGATGAGCAAAGCGGCGGACCATGTGCTGCCCGCCTGTCAGGATGACCTGTATGACTGTGCTTTTTCACAATCATTAGATGATGAATATTTCATCAAAGGAGTGTAGGATCTAAAGGATCTAATTTTGTTTTTTCAACATAAATGATTGTAATAGGAGGGAAGGTAAGCCTCTTAGAGCGAGACATCGAGTATTGTATTGCTCTCAGGGCATAGCCGTGTTTGGAGTTCAATTTAAAATATTGAAAATCCTGCTGCTTTGCCTCAGAGGGACGCAGAGCAGTGAGAGGATGCTGGGGTTTCTAGGAAACAAGCTCTAAATAGCAACAGGAGTCCAGTCCTCCACCTAAACAGCAACGCACGTTATGAAGCTTAATGTAACTTGGCTCTCTCTGCCATTCTCTCCACCTAATGCCTAGAAGGAGTGGGAAGATCTGATGTGAATCCTAGGTGTTATAACAGGCCTGTCGAGGAATTTCTCCTGCGTTCATTCTCAGGCACGTCAAGGCACTCGGCCAGTCGTTGCTGCAGTTAACATATAAGTTTGGAGTTTATTTATTGGGGCTCAAGAATATGATGTAACAGAGTGGACGGATGTGGAAATATAGCGGATGTCTTGATGAGATAAAAGAAAAAGAGAGACCCAGAAAAACCCCAATGTAACTGGATAATGACATTTAAAAAGGATCTCATCACAGAGCCCCGTAAACGTCGCCCTCGGCTCCGCTGGGTCTGCTGTGAGCATGCAGTGTTTAGACAGAGCCAGAGATTGATCCCCCACCTCCCTCCCTTCCTCTCTCCCACCCCCTTATCCCTAAAAGCGTCAAAGTCCTGCAGAGCCAAGCATGCACACTAATACAAACTCGACCACGTGCTCTCATCCACCATTCCCCCGGTTTCTTTATTATAAATCCTTAAATTGGAGCTTGAAATGTCTTTCCTTTGACAAGGTTTGGGTCTTTTGTTGGCTTTTGTTTGACAAAATTTAAACCCATCTGTCTTTGGGAACTCAGTGATGTAATGGGCATATTTTCGTCGGCCAGATTGTTTTTCTGAAAGACATTTTGCTGCTATTCCTGTCCTTGTAAAATAACATCAGTATGACGAGCGTGGTTGTATCCAGCACAGGGATGAATGATGGGTAACCCTGCAGGCTTCCTGCTCCCAAAACTCGCTGGTTTGTGGAGCCAGCATTGGAATAGACCCAGCTGCACATGGGAAGGTTATAGAGCGCAGAACAAGTATCTCACTGACTGTGAGAGAGAATAGGAGTATTCTGTGTTTGTCAGTCACGTAACTGGAAAAAATTGAAACATTTGTTTTGGCTGGCTAATTTTAGCAGCCCCTTTGATTTTCTGTGCCCCCATCACAGTAACAGACTTTTAACACTGGACTCCTGTATGTGCCGTCTTATCTTCCCACACAGCAGCAGCATATTTAGCAGACTTCCCTAGAATCTGTGATAACTTTTGGGTCTTTGGAAATCTTTTTTTAGCTCCTGTTTCAGCCTCTGTGCCGGAATTTTTTCCAAACGTTATTGTCAGTATTTAGGGGCCCAGTAGACCATCCAGAGTTCAACACTCAGCACTGGAGTTAATGTAGGCAAATGAGATTCTCCTGACCTCAGCACTAGCCGGAGAGAGAGCCCTGCCACTGCTGAGGCCCACAAGCGCACAAAGACCGGCGTGTTTCTATTGTTTTGTTTCATTAGCAATTTGCCAGCTCTCGGTTTGGCCCACTCGCTGATTTCCTGCGGCGATATCTCCAACCAGCTGCCTTATCACCCCAATGTACCTACTGTAGAGGGGATATTACTGAAGCCAGGACATTAATATTGATGCATCCTGAGCACTGACATCGTTAAGTATGACAGAGCTGCAGGATGCTTGTTATTTTCAATCTTATCTGAACTGACCAACCTGCGTAACACTTTCGGACGTGAAGCAAAGAGATGATGTAAACAAATAAAATGTGATGTAAAAACATTGCACGCATAAGTGAGACAAGGGCTGAATATTTGTAATGGCCTTAATTATGTTGAATCAAGTTGTACTTTGTGTTTACTTTGTGTAATTGCACCTGATTTGTTGAGGTGTGGGCGAACATGATGAGCTGTCAATCATGCCATCAGTCAAGTGATATATCTGATGACTCTGTAACGTCCTCAGCTGGTTTGAGATGTCTGTAGTTCCCCGTGAGGTTGCGTGTCTTCCTGTATTTCAGCATTATCGTGTGTGTGTGTGTGTGTGTGTGTGTGTGTGTGTGTGTGTGTGTGTGTGTGTGTGTGTGTGTGTGTGTGTGTGTGTGTGTGTGTGTGTGTGTGTGTGTGTGTGTGTGTGTGTGTGTGTGTGTGTGTGTGTGTGTGTGTGTGTGTGTGTGTGTGTGTGTGTGTGAAGCAGAAGGGCCTGGCAGCTTTCTGCTTTAATAATGTGGGCCATTTGTTGTTCATCCCCCTGGGCCTCAGATGGCTTCTGTTGTCTTTGTTGTCTAAACCTGTCACAGGGACTGAATATAAATAAAACTCTTTAGCCAAATTAAGGAAAATACGGTGTGTCTGTGTGTCTCATCTGCTCCCCATGTCAAGCCGAGGCCTTGAAAATGTTTGCTCAGACTACAGTAGGATGCTGCCTGTCATTTTTCCAAGTATGGTATAAATGATAATGGAAAGTATAGATTCAAGTGCTGCTATTTCAGAGGGGAGACTAAACAAAGTTGTGCATGTTACTCTAACTATCTTGGACAGTTGAACCAGAAATGTAAATCACCATCTACTAAAACTGTTCACCAGACAGCAAAAACTGACAATCAACTTGTATAAGTGTTACTCCAAAACAAGTTTTATTATTATAAGTAATGAGTTTAACAAATCAGAAATTGTTTTTTTTTTATGTGTGTGTGTTATGTAAAATGCTGTTTATATCAAAATAAACTGAATATCTTAGGGTTTTGGACTGTTGGTTGCACCAAACTAGCAATTTGAAACTTGGACTCTGGGAAATGATGATGAACATCCTTAACCTTTTTCTGAAATTTTATAGACTAAGCAATGTATTAAATTATCATACAAATCCTTTAAATAAAAAATAATCTCAATGTCATTATTCTCACTGTCAAACTGAACTTTATCAAGACCTCTTGAAATATTTTCTCTGTAACTACCAATCCCTTCTTCATTCTTTGACTTCTCTTTTTATTAGATGAGAGGATTTGCTCTCCTCCGTTCATGGTCCTGAACACGGAGTGCAACCCAGATGTGCTGGAGCAGATCAAGAAGCACGGCCTCACATTCCCCTTCAGTAAGTCTCAGTTTTCTAGATAACGCAGAGTCCTTGAAGGTTGATTAGACTCGCATTGTACTATGAAAAGTTTGTATGTAAATTCTGATATTTTAGTTTTCGATCACTTAATGATTGATACAATGTTTCTTAAAGTTTAAGAAAAGACATTACTGGAAGAAGTTTTGTCCTCTGCTTTTGTTTCATCACTGCTGGGTGACCTTGCTAAATCCTCTGTCTGTTTGTCCTCGCCTTTATTTCTTCCACAGTTTGCAAAACACGGGTGGCTCATGGAACCAACTCCCATGAGGTAAGAAGCCACAGAGGTCACCCTCCCCACAGTTTGCTTTGCGTAAGCAGTAACACTGGTCCTGTCACAGGATTGTCATTTAAGTGGAGTCCAAACAACAAATTCAGATAAAGTGCTGTACTGAAATCAATACTCAGTCAGTCAAGTCATTCTGGTCAAATAGTCTCCATTCCTCCACACTCACTGCACTGAATTAAGTTAGGCTTTAACTAGACACTTGAAAGTGGCTGTTGCTTTGAACAACTTTAATTGATGAATATTTGACATTTTAAGCAGCATTCACAGTATGTCCTCCTGTCCGTAGATGGCCATTATCTTCAGTGAAGAGGACCTGAAGGACGTGAAGCCTCCTTGTGTGATCCAGAGCTTCATAAACCACAACGCAGTGCTTTACAAGGTGTTTGTGGTAGGAGACTCCTACACTGTGGTGGAGAGACCTTCACTCAAGAACTTCCCTGCTGGACCGGCAGGTGAGGACACAGATAGACAGGCAGAAAGAGAGATAGGAAGGGAAGTCCACACCAGCGAGACTGTACAAGTTGCAAGGTTACTCCTAAATTACCCAATAAAAGACCTCATAAAACAGCTTTACAGTCCCTGTGATTGAACCTATTCGCCCATTTAAGGGGTGCAGTAGAGCGCAATTGAGCTCTACCCTGTCGGTACATGCTGTCCAATATGTCGATAATAAACAACAAGAGTGGTTTATTTCGCCATAAATATGTCAGAAGTCTTACCCGCCATGCAGCTTTGAATACAGGGTTCCCGATACAAATTACACCACCATTATTTGCATATGCCACAGCCGAGGCCCCCATGCAAAGCAGTTTCACCAATGGTGGAGTAGTCTGCTTTGTGTAGCAGCGCTGAGAGAGAGAGAACAGTTGCTTTGAGCCTGGAATGCTGAGTGGTACAGCAGAAAAGCTCGGCCCTTGTCAAACACATAAAGCAGCACACCACAGCGCTACATCTGCACAGCATTCAGATCATCATGCTATTCAGCCTGGAGCTATATGTGCTGTTTTGTATCCAGTAAGTATGAAGATAAAAGGAAGGTAGGGGTTAGTGTTTGTGTAAGGACGGAGCTTAAATATCAAGGTGTGAGAGAGGGTCTGTTTTCAGACATGAATAAATGCTTTTATCTGAGTTATACTGGTGTTTGGTTCTGGGAATGAAGGACTCCATTTCCCTCACACTTCATTACCACCACCCCTCTACAAGCCGAGGAGTCATATTTATTTGGACAGTGATGGAATTTACTGTTTCTCTCCACTCCTCACCCCTCTTCCTTCTCTCTAACACTCTCTAATGTTAATCATTACAGTGATAACAGAGACAAAAGGGGGCAATACATTAAGCAATCAATCATGTCAACATTTATCACTGTTCAAAGACAAGCCCTCGCCCAAGGCACATAAGTTATATGTTGTGTTGTTCCTGGTGAGCATTACATAGTTATGAGTTAACGGTTAAAAGACTTCACGCTCATGTGGTTTAGTTTTCAGCTTCCTGTTTCTTTTATCAGGTGTTGAAACCAGTAGATTAACACATTTAGTGAAGCTCAGGTGGGTTCAAGAAACCAGTTGAGCTTTGCTGCCATCTAGTGCCTGAGATGAGAAATGACCACATTAAAAAAGCAAGTGTCATCAAAGCTCTCTGTTTCCTTTTCAGACAGGAAAGCCATTTTCTTCAACAGCCACAATGTTTCCAAACCGGAGTCATCCTCAGACTTGACTTCGGTACGTCAAAACTGTCACCGACTGAAATCCAGAGAGTGATTTTATAATGAGATTTGTTGCAGATATGCTTTAATATTTTTATGTTTTCTTAGAGAGAGAATGTAGAGGGATTGTCACAGCCACCCAGTGACGATGTCATGAGAGAGTTGTCCAGGTCTTTGCGACAGGCACTGGGTGTGTCCCTGTTTGGCATTGACGTCATCATCAACAACCAAACAGGCCAACACGCCGTGATTGACATCAATGCATTCCCTGGTAGGTGCAGCCGCTTTTCCACGCGTGGGGGGGTGGGTTGGTATTTAATTGAGTTGCCTTATGCTCCACTACATGCACTTTAAAGTCACAATCAGTGTGTTACAGTGGAGTGAGGCACAAAGGTGTGTTTTAAATTTTGAGTCATCTCTGGTTTTGACATTATGAAGCGGACAGGAAGTTTCACGTCAATGGCAGGGTTGCTGGAGTGACTTGGTTCTCAGGTGACACACTCTGGTGCATGCTATACAAACACAGTGATGTAACCCTGTCATGCAACATGTTCTGCAGGTTCCAGTACATCTCTTTTGTCACTTGTGTCATCCTGAAACCTCCTTATCAGCTCAAAACATGCACTAGATCATATTCATTGTGTTAGCATGGACTGCAGGCATCTACTAATTCATGCTACTGTCAAATTACATTCACCTGAATAAGGTAATTATGTGTATGTGTAATTGACTTAACATGCAGTGTTCCAATAATATTTACATTGTTGAAATACAGTTTGAGACATATGAACACTTAAATCTCTCATGATTCTGTTGGTTTTAACAGCATTTTTAGTAAATGAATTGCTTAACAACAAGTCTCACTGCTCCCTATGTCTTCCATTGTTGTCATAAAAAAGTGTTCCACTTGTGCATGTCTTTCTTTCTTTGAGAGAACCATTGAAAACCAGCACTGTGAGGAGATTTGTGTTGTGAGGACATTTTGGCTGGTCCTCATAACTTCAAAGGGAAATTTGAGGATTAAACCATGGTTTAAAAACAGGTTAGAATTGGATTCAGGCATTTAATTGTGATGGTTAGAGTAAGAGGTTGGGGAATGTATTTTATGAATGAGTGTCCTCAAAAGGATATTAAGACAAACATTTGTGTGTGTGTGTGTCTGTGGCCATTTTTTCAAAGGTGTGCTATCCCAGCATCTTCACTGTCTGAATGTGTACTACATGTGTAAAGATTGGAATAAAGCAACACTTCTGTCAAAATTGAAAGATTGCTGCAAAGTGATCTCTTTCTGACAATATAAATGAAAATGAGACTTGCACACTGGTCTCTTAATTGCTGCACACACGTCAGATTTTTTTTCTGTGATTCAAGTAATAAAGTAAGGTACAATGGCATTTCAGGCTGATTATCAGGCTAGTTGAATACAAGCTTGATGAAATATAATCAGGAATATGATCTGAGTATGTACTCAACCAGAATACTGTCCTATTTAGTACACATTTGTCTAAATGTCACTGAATGTGTTCGTGTGTTTACAGGTTACGAGGGTGTCCCGGAGTTCTTCAACGACCTCCTGAACCACATCAGCAGCGTGCTTCAGAGCCAAAGCCCTGACATCGCCCCCGCCAGTGAGCAGCCCAAAGGCCTGCCTGTGAGCACCACGGTACCCAGTGCCGCCCCGCCGGCCCCCGGCTGCTGCAGCATGCTGGGTAAAGATGCCAGCAGCAGCCCCTGGATCGTAGAGGGCGACGGAGGGCTGAAGGGCCCGCGTCAGAGACTTGGCTGCAACTCGGCCATGTCCCCCAACTTCCAGCAGCACTGTGTCTCAACGATAGCTACCAAGGCTTCCTCCCAGTGACTGATCCCCAGCTCCCACTCCGTTTGATCCCTGAACAAAAAATAAATAAAAAACGGACGACAATGATGACAATAATAATGAATAATAATCATAATAATTATGATGTTAATGATGATAATATATCTAATCAGAAACAAACCTTTTCCTATATAGTTATTGAAAATGATGGTGATTGGGTGTAAGCTTTTTCTCTCTGCCTTTTTGTATTTTTCGTTTCGTCTAATGAGACTTAACAGTACTGTAATGTGAACTTTTAGGAACTTTGCCTAATAGCTGATTTTATTTTTCTCTTGTGTGAGTTTGCTGTAACGAAAGGGGGTCCAGATGAGGTAGTTAACGGGGAACGACCGAATCAGGACTGGAGAAAGATGTGCCACTAGATGTGCAATGTTATGATCCCTTGTATCTCACACACACACACACACACACACACACACACACACACACACACACACACACAGGTGCGTTTATGCTGCGACGGACCTCGCCAGTGATGTGTGCGTTTGTATTCTGGTCTATACCACTGACTCCTCTGCACAAAGTGAGGGGGAGATGAGGTGGCGGGCCAGGCGTTTGAACACTACTCCACAGATCCCAGGCTGCTATGTGACTGTGGCCAACCGACTGCAGAGGACACGATGAGTCTGAACATGAATGACAAGATAGTTTTTTGAGTATTGTTAGTTTGAACAAACGGGGCGAGCCGTTTACTTTTCCGAGGTGCCATCAAATTTACTTCAAGCGTAGGACAAAGTGAATCTTCATGACCATGTGACCAAGTTGTTTTTTTTTTTTTTTTTTAATGATTGTTGTTACGCCAATGTTTATAGGTCTGTGAGTATTTTACTGTATGTCAGACGCTGGATGTTAGGTGTTCAACAAAGAAACTGCGTCCCTGTTTGAGTCGCTCCAGCGCAGGAAGACGAGGATCACATTCCGCTTGTGTTTGTGGATATTTTTCAGAGAATTCCATGATTTATTTACAGAATTCCAGTGGGATCTGGTGAGATTTCTCACATCACTTCATGGGTTTGAAGTCTCCGTAAACAGTCTCTCCTTTTTAAACAGTGTCTTCAATGCTTGTCTGTAATGTGAGCAAACTTCTCTCCTGAGGCAAACTTGACCCATCACCAGACATGTGGCTGCTTTGGAGATTTGTCACTTAATCACATCTCAATTTTAAACTCATTTTGTTCATCAGTCATTTATTCTACTAAAATGCAGATAAAATGTGTGTTTGGAGCGAGCCCAGTGGCTATTAAATGAGACGAAATTACAACCATTAAATTCCAACTAGATGATTGAGGAAGTTGTTCAGCTTTATTGTCTCTGTTTGATTTAATCTCAATCTGAAGTGCAACTCTTTACTCTTACAAATGCAATTTAATGAGACCCGCAGTCCAGTCGGTTCATTTGCTTCAAGCTTAATTCTCTGACGTGTTTTCTGTCCCAGCTGCTGTATTTGTGTCACATGTTAAAATCATTTGGAAGGGGGGGGAAGTGGATCGGGGGAGTCCAGCTCTTGTTCCCAGTGTTCGCTGTGAGATTTTTTTACTCCGATTTTGTTAATATCTTTGTCCTGACATCTACTAAGAGCAACTTTATTTTATTGAGATTTTATGGGGAAAAATGTTTTATATAAATGAAAGCACGCAATGTTTTTGAACAAAACGGTGGATATTTACTAGAGGAATAGTAAAAACGCAGGGTCAGGTTGTAAAGCAAAACTTAAGGTGGTGTCAAAGGGACATATGATCTTGTGGTTGTTGTCTCCCTCTAGCATCTAGTGGGAACGCGTGCCAACCTGCCAAATCAGTGCATACAGATGTTCGCATTCCTCTGAGCCTGCTGCTGCTTCTTCTCTTGTCCCAAAGAGCTCCTCCTAATCCGTTTTATTTCCCCCATCAGTATCCGAGGGAACCAACTGTCCTCTCACTCGCCCTCCCTCTGTGATCGTAAATTTAAAAAAAAAAAAAAAAAAAAAAAAGTCACTGCAGCCATCTCACCAGCATCTCTCTGGGACATGAACTGAAAGGACACCATTGACATTTGGAAAACTGTATTTTCACTGGACACAATACATTGTGAGAATATTTCCAGTTCCAGTTTATGTGTGTCCATGGTGAAGTAACAACAGCAGAATTTCAACATGTTTAGGTGTCAAAGGAGGCAGCAAGTTCAGAGGACACTTTCACATCCTTTCCCCCCCGATTTAGGTGTTTCCTCACCTAGCAGCAAGGGGAAAAGTCGAGGGTGCAACCCTGTCTGTGTTGAAAAGGCTGATATCTGTGTACACCAGTATACTGTGTGTCCTATGTTGTGCTCTTTATTGTGCTTCTAAATGGGAAATAAATGGTTAATCCTACCCTTGGTCATTTCTGCAACCCCTGACAGTGTTGTCATACTCCCAGCTTCCACCTGAATGTTTACCCCTTGGGCGTCTTGTACAGTATGTGTATATATGCCTAGGCTTACATCCGTACAGTATGTTGTTTTGTATCAGTTCTGTAATTGAAAGGAATCCACAATTTTGTGACCTTTTTTAAAAAAAATCTAAATCGCCAACAGGGCAAAATAAACATGTGAAACCATACCTGGCTGTGTTTAATTCAGCTCTACTTTTTTAAATTAGCATCTGTGGGTAAGTGCTGTGTTTTCCAGTAATATTTAAACATTTAATTCACTGTTAATCTTATGTGGTCAGAATTGGCACTTAAATTATGTTAACATTTAGCCAAGTGTGATATTATGTATTACTGAAGCTGCGAGGTAGCTCTGAATACTTTAATTTCTTTCTACAAAGATTCATTGTGGTCATCCATGAATATATCAAGTGCAAAGAGAAGACTGCAAAACAAAGTGCAGCAATTCTCTAGCCAGCCTCCAGATGTTTATTGCCTCAGCATTGATCAATTTCATAGAATTGGAGACATACACAGTAAAAATGACAGAAACATACAAAATGTTTAACTGGGCTGATCTAGACACTATACAAAGTGGTTACTTAATAAAAATAAATCTTTTCATAATCTTCTGTACATTTAAAAAAAAACAAACAAAACAGAAACACAAAGATATATTTACAATAGCACCAGACAAAAAGAAGGTATCAAAGGCTCAAAATGCTACTTTTTGCTCCCTGCTGAGATGTTTTAGCCTCAAAGTGTTAATGAGGTTGTTGGTGATGTGCTGTCGGGTTGGCGAGCAGACCGAGGATGCTGGAGAGACATTGCAGCTTTTCTTTGACGTGCTCGGGCAACTTCTCGTTCTCCTTGTACCTGTGAAGAAAAACGGACGTTATAAAGATCCCCCTGGAGACATTTCTGGACGCTGTGCACACTTGTGTAAAAAGACTTTATTTTATGCAAATCCTTTTGTGAGGACAGTCTTTAGCTGTCTTCTTTAGGCCTAACTTCTGTCTCTCAATCCAATAAAATGACAAAACATTTCTAACATATTTCATACCTGGTGATCCGCCCTTCTGG
Organism: Scomber scombrus; assembly: GCF_963691925.1. Taxonomy (NCBI): domain Eukaryota; kingdom Metazoa; phylum Chordata; class Actinopteri; order Scombriformes; family Scombridae; genus Scomber; species Scomber scombrus. The sequence continues at coordinate 15,008,639 of NC_084988.1, read as the reverse complement.
ATACGTGTAAGTAATGCAGGAAACTCCAGCCTGAACCACCAGCTGAGACCCGTCGTTGAACTGCACCCACACCTCTCCACTCGTCAGCTGCAGATACAAAATTATTTCAAACTTTTATTGACAAACACGATTCTGTAACTGATTACAAAATGTTGAAAGACTCATTTATCAATTACCTGAGATGCCCATCCAACATTGGGCACAAATATCGACTTCACCACTTTTCCTGTGCTCTGCACGAGGTCCTGTCGCACTGGAGAGCTTTTCTTAGCCAGGCTGGCCGAGGTGAAGTCAGACCCGTCATAAGAGATCATCTGGGTATTAAAAATAAAAAATCTGTTAATATACCGACTGTTAAAGCTTTATCATCTGTCTGTTTATCCTGCAGTGGAAGACTGAGCGACACTCACTGAAGGAGTGATTTGTGGAGGTTGAGGAGGTGAAGCTATGTCTGGAGGCAGCGGGTGGGAGGGCACTGATGATGAGCACGGAGCGTCTGGGTTGGCAGGTCTCCTAAAAGTAACAGACGATATTAATATTAGACAAAAGACGAGGAAAACGGAAGCAGCAGGAGTATAACATTGACAGTGTGTTCCTCTCACCTGCCGATACTTATGGGAAAGAAAGGGACGTTCTTGGTACTGCGCTGCTCCTCTGCCGTGATGGCGGCCTCTAGAGACAGACACATGCTGTGGCCCTCGTCGGACAGCTCCACGTAGAGCCTGCTCTCTGGGCTCAGGCCGCTCAGCCCCACCTCGCCTTTAACTGTGTACGACTTCCCGCTCTTCTCCACCACTCGCACCAGCTCTGAGGTCTTGTGGGTCTTCGCTCCTGCACAACACAGGCACGAACGAAGCATTGTGAAATAATTCAGACAGAAAAGAGGGTCGGTGTTCATGCACTGTCCCAGAAATCTGACTCACCATCGTAAAAGCAAACCTCCAGGTCTGCTGTGGGAGAGTTCTCCATCAGCATGACTTTGGCGTATTTGGTGTAAAGGGTCACTTTAGGAGTCTTGGATTTCACAAGCTGAACAAACTTGGAGGCGTATTGGTATTTCTTCCAGTATTTTTCTATCACAAATGAAAAGAAATTAATTGATATACAATTTCTCATCCGACACCAGCTGATGTTTCTGGGTGTGTTCAGTCCATCAGCATACCTGGCAGGTCCTCATAGCTACAGATCAGAATATCTTCTGGCGGAGCAGGGGGCGAGTCCAGCACAGGAAAACCCTTTCCACCATTAGGCTGGTATATTGTCACCTAAAAGAGATCATAATAACATTAAGTTGTCAGAGCTACAGGAGTCAGAATTATTACAATTCTGATTATATAATGCCAACAAGCTTGAGTCATGTTTACCCCCCCACCAGTCAGAAAAGAAGCATTTAGAAGTATAATAAAGCGAGCTCACCATTGAGCCATCACCCGAAATCCGAAGGACTTCTTTGACCCTCTCTTGACCACTGTGGCTTTTTAAAAGTTCCATACACACTTCACCTGTGTCCAGGATGCTCACCTGAAAGAAAGACATGAAAAAGAAATTAAAAATCAACAAATTTCTCAACTGAAGTTAAAACCATTAAAGTATTTTTTTTAAAACATGAACACTATCTTACAACAGCATTTTTGGTCTTCTGTCTGATAGGCTTCAGTCTGGACGCACACAGAGGCGGGACCACGTCTCTCAGTGTTTTCTTCTCCTTGTCCACACTTGTTTTGGATGACGAGAGCTTTAATTCTGCTGCGGGTTTATTCTCCCAGTACGAGTCCGGGTTGGAGGAGTGGGATTGGTGCAGTTGGTGCACGTTGTGATGAGGGTTCACGCCTCGGCTTGTTGGCTTGTCTGTCCAGGAATTGTGAACCCCCAAAGGTCCTCTGCTGCTATGAAAGCTGCCATTACTGCTGTGAGCGCTGTTGTCTGTGGGCCTCTGCCCAGAACCTGAGAAAGAAGAGAAATATCTTTAAAGATTTGCTAAGAGCTGTATAGTTTAAATTGTGTTTAAAGGATTAAAAGATCAATTTTTGAAATTTATATGCCTTCATTCATATTTAGGATCAATAAAAGGTAGCTGTATTTCAGGTTAAATCGACCAAAGATGATTTCATTTACAGGCATTTTTTACTTCCCGACAAGCCAATAAACTAACTAATAGTTGCTCTGGGTGAAAATATAAAGGGTGATAAAACTGAAGTAACAATGCTGAAATCTACCACCTACACCCATAAAATCAAAAAGTGAAACACATCAATTTTTTACCATCATTATTAAGCCAGTTAGTGACTCCCTCCAGGTCTTGAAATTGTAAACTTGGCGGATGTGCCGTCTGTGTGGATAACGAATACCCGGAGCTGAAAAACAGCAAAGTGAAATCTTTAGTGTTGTGTTAAATACGAAAAGTGATCAGAGGATGAATGGAAAGACGACTTACTATGCTGACTGTTTGACAGGAGGAGAGGATAGCCGTCCATGCTCTGAAAAAGGGTGTGGAGTGGAGGACATGGAGAAGACTGGTCTTCCTACACCTGTTAGAGTCTCCTCCGAGTGGCATCTCCCCAGCTCGGCGTGACTCAACCCCTGACCTGGTCCAGGCGGGCCGGAGCGATCTGAGGAGTGAGCCCTTCTTAGGTAGCGAGAGTGAGGCTGTCCACTCTCTCCACTGTAAACCGCCCTGCTCCTGCCCTCCCTGTGACATCTGTCCATGGGAAGCTGTTGCTGCCACTGATCTGTATCCTCAAAGCAGGCGCTGTCGGACTGCTGTGGAAGACTTGTGATGGGCGTCATGCGGTTAGGCAAGGCGGAGCCAATCATGTGCCTGGTTTTCCTTTGGAGGCGGCTGCTGCTGCTGGCTGAGGTGGAGGAGGTACAGGCCGTGGAGATGGTGGCGATGCCGCTGTCCATGGATCCTTCATCACCCAGCCGCAGCTCCTTGGTCCTGACCAGAAGGTTCTGGGTCATGAATGGGTGGTCCAGCACTGCAGAGAGGCTGGGCCGCTGAGCAGGGTCCCTCTGCAGGAGTTGATGGATCAGGTCCTGAGCCTCTAGAGAAACATGTCTGGGCATCTCATATTCCCCAAGAACCACTTTAGACAGGGTGTTCTTGACTGTGTCCGTGTCAAATGGAGGCCGACCCATCAGAAAGGCGTAGAACATACATCCCAGTGACCAGACGTCTGACTCCAGGCCATGAGCGCTACGAGTGGCCACCTCGGGGGAGATGTAGTTGGGTGTCCCGCACATGGTGAAATGCTTTTCATTGGGGAGTTTGAGCTGAGTGGCCAGGCCAAAGTCTGCTATTTTAATGTTCATGTTGCTGGTCAGCAAAAGGTTTGACAAGGTCAGATCTCGATGCAAGATGCCGTGGGTGTGTAGATACAGCATTCCTTTCACTATATGATGCATGAAATTTCTTGCTGTGAAAAAAAAAGGAAAAAATTTAAAAAGGCAGGCAGGTCAAACACTTCACCAACATAATTCACATTTAAAACGCTATAGAGCAGTTTTTTCATGAGATTGTCTTGCGCATGTAAACAATGCATGTGGTTAACATGATATGAAATCCTGCCAATGGTTTCACATTATTCCACGGATCTACAGGTAGCCGAAATGTGCCAAGAAATTAAGAAATGCACCAAGGAGGCAGGGAAAGAGATGACTGCTTCTACCTAGTAAACATTTATGTAAACCATAAACAATTCCAACTTAAAAATATAATAATAATAATAATAATAATATGTTATGAAGAGGGAAATAGATTTGAGATGTTTGTTAGACTTCGAGATAAGATTTTTCATTTTAAATACAAACTGTGCCTGACCTTGATCCTCAGAGAAGGCCATCTTCTGCTCTTTCAGGTATTGGATCATCTCTCCATTATGACACATCTCCAACACCAGGTACACATAGTTGCTGTCTTCAAAGTAGTTGTACAGCTTCAAAAAACAAAAAAAAAGTAAATGTAAGAACACAGAAAAAAACTGCCCTTTTGTACATTTTTTTATTTTGTAATGTATTTCTAAAATTACATTAATTAGGGACACATTCGACCTTGAAAACTGGTCAGCTAGCAATTATCAGTCTAAAAATGACGTTCTAAATATCATACTTTTGTGCTTAAAAAATAGTTACAAATACTGAACATTCACTCAGATATCTAGACTAAACAAAATAACTACTCCTGACCAAAGTGACCAATTCTAATGTGAAGTGGAAAACAGTGAATAGAATACTGAACAAAGTAATTACAGGAGGTAGGGGCAAGTTCACGGCAAGATACATAACCATGACAACAATAAAACAAAGCTGGAGGTTTTTTTTGGGGTGGTGAGAGGGGGCAGCTGTAACTGCAAGGTAACAAATACAGATTTGAATTCCTACAATTTGTGCTTTCTGCCTTAAAGTGAAAACCTGACAAACTCACAGAAAATCTAAGGGAGAACAAATATATGCGTGTTAACTTTATGCAATGTAATAAAAAATCCACTGTACACAGACACAAGAAATGAGACGTGTCCAGTCAACGTTACCTCAAGTATGGAAGGGTGTTTCAATCGACAGTGAATCTCCACTTCATTTGTCACTCGCTGGACCATGCCAGCTTTGTGCATTGCTTTTTTGTCAATCTGCAGACGGAAACAATAGAGATAATTACACACCTGTTACTCATGGGATCAACGTGTAATGTGTTAAACTGCTGCTGCTGGGTGTTTAGGTTTGGTTGCTAACAGCCAATCTGTCATCCACAAAGATGGTGAACTGTTCAGACCCCATTTGTGGGGAGTCGAGGGACCACAAGACACTCTTGGGAAGCAATTAGGGGTTAACAGCCCAACAGTTCCAGTTTACATCAACTGTCAGTCACTGGCAACAGCTTGGAGCAGGTAAAGCGTGCTATAATTACCACATATCACTAACAAAGACATATATGAAGGGTGAGGGATTCTTACCGTTTTGATAGCGACCTCCAGACCAGTCTTCACCGACTTTGCCCGGTAAACACATGCAAAGGAGCCTTTGCCAAGGAGGGTGAGGACTTTAAAATCCTAAACAAGAAAAAAAAATATTGCTTTCCTTAACAACAAATCAAGTAAGAGGAATAATAGCAAAATCATTTTAGATAGAAAAATTGGTCTATGTTAACTCCGTGACAGACAAAATCTTCAAAAAGCATGATACCTGGATACTGAGCTCCTGATCATAAAACAACCTACTCCCCTCATCACTGCTGGCTGTGATGTCAGTAGAGAGATTTTGGAAGAAGTAGTGAATAACTTGATCAAACATCTTCCCTCTTGCCTGCGACATGCTGGCTGAACGGTATTAAAAGAAACATGAGACAAAACAAACCAGCCACTAACGACTTCACACAGGAGAAAATCCTCCCACAACAAACGGTAACTGACAAACAAGCCACAGACACCTGACGCTGTCATATGGCCAACCAAAAACCTACAATTATCCCGGCAGTCTTCCCGCTAACGAGGACCACTTAACTTGTAGCCGTTTCCAAGCAGCATGTGGAGCAACCAAAGTGATGCATAGAAGAAACAACACTGTCTATACCAAGAGAGCCGGGGTAAGGTTACATCCCTGACACATATACACTGACGACTACTACTACCACCAACACTAACGACAACAACAATAATAATAATAATAATAATAATAATAATAATAATAATAATAATAATAATAATAATAATAATGTCTTTCGTGCAAAGAAAAAAGCCATTTCAGGATGTATGAAACAAACTATATTAGCGTCACTAGCTACAGTATTAACAAACATTAGCGGATATCCAAACATTTGAATACGTTTCATTTAGATGTGTCTGATCTGAAAACCTTCTTTGCACTTTAAACATCTCAGTGTTGAGAAAACAACACCGCTCAGCTCACGGATAACAAGCTAATGATTAACTCCAGCCTTAAATGTAGCTAACAGTAACGCAGTTGAAACGAGTGGGATTAGTTAGCCTGCAGCAGGCGTTAGCCCGACAACAACAGCTTACCTCGATCTTGTCGCCTATCGAAACACTCATCGTGCCTGGTTTTTGTCTCGCAGAAGCATGCGGGTGTGTAATAATGTTCCTCGATCGATGGAATTCATCGATAGTCGGCGCAGGAGTCCTCAGAGGGCAGTGAAATGTTGTTCTTCTGTTACCCTCCAAAACTTTGTCATTTCTTCCATTTTGAAAATATGCGCCCGTTACAGCCCTGCCTACGTCACGCTCTACGTCATATGACAACAAGCAGGGCTAGTCACGCCCCCTCCCAGAGCCCTCACATGGGCTCAATGAACAGCTCAAAGTGTGCTTAAAGTAGAGTTTATTTTCTCATACTTAGTTTAAACGTACATTTTTCATATTAAAGCTTGTATTTTTAAACTTCTTGCACTAAGGTGCAGTGTCTTATAACATCATATGTGTAATTGAATTACAGTTACTTATGAAAATGTTGATGATTACAAAGGAGGTTACATCTGAGGTCAGAATCATCTGAAGATTTCGCTCAGGAGGAGGGTTTTTCCCTCATTTTGAAATATTTACATATTACATGTTACTGAATTCATATATTGCTGTTTATAATTCTTTGAAATCAACAATTGTTTTTATATATTGTAAATAAATCATGGCAGATGTAAATTATCTATCTAGGATATTATGATTTATTATGATATAGACCAAATGACTAATTGAGAAAATAATCCACTGATTAATCGATTATTAAAATAATCGTCAGCAACTACACAAAATACATTAAATAAATAATTATATGAATAAATACAGATAAAATATCTAATAAAATCCAACTGAATGTTATTTCATCAATCACATAACTGGCTCTGCCACTTTGTCTTCAATGACAGACTTTGTTATGAAACGTATTATGACATGAATTGGAAAAATAGAGTGAAATATAAATTAAAAAAGGATATTTTGAAATAAAACAGCTGGAATGCAATTTAAAAATTACCTGCAATGAACTACTATTTATTGTAAAATTTAGCCAGATGAATAACAATTCATATAAATGAGCTAAGTTTTATGCATTGGACTGTTTGATAATTTCATGGTCGTATTATATGTTTATTCTTTATTCATTCCAATGATTTCACTTTGTCTTATTTATTTATTCCGTTTACAGTACATGGGGTCTCCCAAACATTATGATTTAAAGCTTAACTTTACAAGTTGAGAGGGAAAAAAATCACATGCAGGAGTGTCTGTGGACTCTCAGAACTGCAATTCTTCTGTGCAGGTAAGTGTAATTTAAAGTCCCAGAGCTGTTGTCACCTCTCATTTTTCTTAGCTGGGGATACAAATCTTAGTATCCTAAACACTTACTGTGTTATTGAGTGTTTAAGATTTCTGATTTCTTTCAGGTTCAGCTGCTGAAAATAAAATAATTTCAGACTAAACACATTTTGTCTTAAAGACAAGTGAATTTATTTTTGCCATCTTTAAATCCCATAACTTAAATATGGAAAAATGCAAGAAAACAAAAAAAGGAAATAGGCAACCAATTACTTACTAAAGAGATCTGGTGTGTCAAGCATTGCCGTCATAACACTAGGAATGTGTTCCTTATGTACATAATTTTACAGCACCAGTAAAAAGTCTGGACACACTTTCTCTTTTAAGTGAATGGGAAGATGTGTGCAAACTTTTGATTGCTACTGTATATGCTGGCTTCTTTTTTTTTTACTAAAATAGTATTTACAGTTTCTAGACTTGGACATCATTTCAAACTCATTAAATACAAATATATATAATTTGTATTATTGCATACAAACTAATAGTTCTGCAATAGCATTTGTTTGGACAGCACTTTCTATTTCTCTTGTGGTGATACGATTTACTGCTGATACTGGACGCTTATGAAACACATGGAATGCAAATACAAAAGCTTACCTTACTGTTTGGTACAGAGGAAACAGTTTTACATCAGAATCAGAGCTTGAGCTATTGCATCATTCTTTCTTTTATTAAGTATGTCAAACCTTTGAGAGAGTAAAGCACACCATTGTCACACGTAAGGATGAAAGGGTGAAAACAGAAACCTCAGAAGGTAAAGTCCGATTGGGGGGTGGGGGTGGGGGTGGGGGGCACACGAGAAAACAAATCCACAAAAGTGGCTGGTGAGGATTGAGAAATGGTCCCAGATATTCATGTTTCTACTGTCTAAATGGTCAGTGATGTTGCTGGTCAGACAACGAGCTCAGTCCACCTCCATCTCTTTCGTGCCAGATTTTGTCTGCTGGCTTCCCTTGGTGTCTCCCTTCCCGTCTGCGCCTTGCTTGGCTGTCGGGCCGTTGTGAGCTCCGCTGTTTTGATCGTTCACTTCAGGGGCCTCCTCCACTGTGGGCTTTGGCCTGTTGATCACCGGATTGCATACATCCTCCAGTTCCTGGTAAGAGTGTGTTGACAGAAGAAAATCAGCAGATCTCATCACTGATAATGGAACAATGAATTCAATCCTAAACAGTTATTTACATACCTGTATTTTGGCAATTATGTCTGCTACTTTGACAATGGGATCTTGAGTAATAGCCAGTTTGCTCTGTGCATTCATCTTGTTGTTCAACCAGCCCATGCTTTCATTCACGCATTTCTCCACAGCGCTCTTTTCCTCTGCACTCAAATGTAGGTATCGCTCATCCTAGGAAAAAGTTTGTGACAAGAAATTTATTTTACACATCTGTATTTAATGAATAATTAATTTCTACACCATTAATCATCTAAGAATTCACATCCACATTTTCACACAAAAATTACATCTGCAAAACCAAAAGAATTGCAATAGGTGTTGTAGAAAGTGTCACAGCTATGGTTGAGCAGCAGAACAGATCAGTGTGGAAAATATCTGAAACCTTTACAACACTAGATTGGACTAAAACACTTCATAGAGACATTTTAAACCTCTGTACAAAAAACTTTTAAAAACATTCTGTCTTGTTTTTCTCATTTATACAGTGCACCACTAAATTAAAAAGGATTTACCTTCTGTTTACAGCAATCCACAAACTTCATGTAGAGTTGTAGTTTCTTGCCAAGCTCTTCAAAAGCCCTCGGCCTGTCCTCATGCTCTCTGTGTCGTTCCTGAATGGGTTGACCCAACCTCTGGAAAAGAAAAGTATTCATATTAACAAACTGTCCGTGCATGTTTTTGCTCTTTAAAATACTAAATGGCTCCTTAGCCTCACTACTGAACGTAAGCCATCTGGCATTCTGTTTATAAAAAGCCACCTGTCTCAATTTGCTTTGGTAAACTCACTGACACTAAAAATAGAACATTTATTGGAATAAGTAAAACAAACCTTAAGTGCATCCAGCTTTTCCTCATAGACTTGTTTGGGTTGGTCCTCTCCATCCTCATACAGCCAGTTCTCTGTGTCCTCCAGCATCAGTGATAGCCGGTTACTGTCCTGTTAGTCAGACCCAGATTTAACAGGAAAATTAAGCTTGGTACATCTTCCCAATATACTAGTGTATACAATGTCAGGGAGACTATTATCAAAAAGCAGCACTTACATCCTCTGTGATATACTTTTCATAGATCCCACAAAGTTTATCCCGCAGATCGTATACATACTCCTCCACAGCATTTTTGGCATCGTTCAGCTCTTTCACCAGTTTGTCTTGGACAATCATCTGACGCTGTGAGGAAAATCCACACATACAAGAGATTGTGTTGTAATACCTTAAATATAAGATGTGGAAACAGTAATAGCAATAACTTTATAATATCATGCCATCCAACCAACAGCACCACAAACCATGGCATTAAAAATGACCTCAAAAACACCTCTCGTTAACTTAATGATATCAGATACAAGCATATGTCTTTATGGGGAATAATAACAGACCAGTACAACACATGTCAAGTGCATATTGAGTTTTAATTGCACACCATTTATTTGGGTGCAGGTAATCAGACCATGACTCAGCTTTTCCCAAGGCCAGTAGGGGCACTCACCTCATACTCCATGAAGTTGCTAAGGACCTCACTGTCAAGCTGTCGAATGTTGTTGGCCGCGATGGGCAGATCAATACTCTTCACCTTGACTTTGGGCTTGCTTCCCCCTGCTGCTGGGTCCTTATTCTCCCCTGCTGCACCCTCCTGGATTTAGAAACCAGAAAACCCGATCCAGCCCTTTAGATGCATTCCTTTTATGACTTGTTTTTGTATTTTTACAGCATAAACATTTCATACATGGGGCATTTCACTACATCATTTTTTGATTCGACATTTTGAAACCTTGTTTTTAGGTTTTTGTTCCAAAATACAACTGTCAAATTTGAAATACAATCAGTTTTGGACCTGTAGATTGATGTCTGTACAGTCTGAGACAGACAGAAAAGTAGGATATGGGTGTTTTATGAGCATTTCTCTAAATTCAAGCCCAACTAACCTTACTGGTGGAACTGTCATCCTCATTTTGCTGGTCTCCCTGGCTTTGGCCTTCCTGGTCTACCTGCATTTTGGTCTGAGACACAACACACATTCAGATATTTTTAATCCAAGCCAGACTGCATGTAAATAACACAAGATTTTATATTCTAACTACATTTAAAAGCACAACACAACTACTACAACAAATGTGAAAGAATTGCTTTTTAAACAATGTAAATTATATTAATATCTAAACAACACTTGGAGTAATAAGCCACTGTGATAAACATCATTTTACCTGGTCCTCAGCTCTGCCTTCATTCTGCACCATTGGCTCTGAGTCTATTTGCATGTCCTCTCCTTCCCCTTTCTGCTTCTCAATCAGAGAGGCGCTGGACACACTGAAAATGCCGTGGACATTGACACGCACTTTGACCTTCACTTTAGAGCTGTCTCCATCTGGTTGAGGAACCACATTTTGTACAGAAAAGTATCCTGGAAACAGATGGAAACTAAATTATTGGTTTGTTAGAGAGCTTGAATTACAGGGATTACACAAGGGCTGGTAATGTTTAATTACAAAGTGATAACCCACCTGAGTCTGCACATGCACATAAAAACAATCATACTGACTCATTAGGGCCCATCTGTGGGAGACCTTATGCCTACCATCCAGGTTGTAGGTCCCTTGGGACTCAGCCACAAATGGGCCACCCGGAAAAACTATTTGAGACACTGGCATCAATCACCTCTCTTACTGTAGACATATACAACTTTTAAAAGGAGCCAGATATCTGCTTAATTTCACATCCTAAAATCTGTTTATCTATTCCTCTGGGGATAGAACTCATGGGTCACTAGCTGGCAGATTTGGCAAAATTACCTATCCTGTGGTCCGGGTATGGGAGCTCTTGAGGGCTACTGTAGAAGGCTTCAAGATCAAAGGGCTCCTTCTTGTGGAAGGTAATCACTTTGGAAAACGGAGCAGCATGACTCTTACTGAACACCTCGCACTCTCTGTGACAAAAATACAGCGAGAGGAAAAAGTTAAGTCGGGTTATAAGGACACAGTCAGCACATACTTGCTAGATTTACTATTCAGAAGGATGACTACAGGGAAATAGATAACCTGTCTTCATGTGAAATTAATCCAAGTTAAACACAGATTTATTTCAAAATAACTTCTGGCTTGTTTTAATGTTGTTGCACTGTTTGTCTTCCTCTAATAATTATTACTATCATTATTATTATTATTATTATTATTATCATTCCGCTTTGGTAAGGTCAATGAGCAACTACTGCTCTCCTGCCTCATACAAATACAACCCACTCCCCCCTCTCAGCCCCTTGCCCAATATGCCCAATTAAGATGTACAATGTGCTTACCCCAAACCATCATCTGTTGGTGATTTCCAGCGTAGAGTAATGGGAAAGGGAACAACATCGGTGATGGAGAATTCGCGCACCTTAAATGCCGGGGACAAAATTGCACACTACATCCAAACAATCAGCACACACACACAACCACCACAAAACAATCACATATTAGCTGCATTTAATATTACCGATCTAAAGTATGTTTGGGGTAAATTGGGGGGGAAACTGTTAAGAAGTGTTAGAGGAAAATCATACCTGAAGTGCACAGCCTCTGGCGACAGCTTCATCTGCATTCAGTGTGGTGCTGACATCTTTGCCGAAGAATTTGGCGATCCTCTCTTTAATAGCTGGCATTCTCGTAGCTCCCCCAACTACCTCCACTGCATAGATATCATCTCGGCTCAGTTCTGCCATAAAACACAGACACAAGGTTAAACAGGTTTCTCATTTATGTACTGTACTATTACAAGAATATTCCTGAACAAATCCAACTTAATCTGAGGGACATACTTGCATGTTCAAGAGCTGCTTTCAGTGGCATCTCTACTTTCATCAGATACTGTGCACACATTTCTTCAAAATGGCCCCTGTGGGTTACAAATAAGTTGAAAAGTAAACAAAAAAAAAAAAAATGTATAATGCTGTCTTTCCACTTTTCCAAGGGACAAAAAGCATTTGTACCTATTCATCCTGCTGGAAACATCAATGTCATTCATGAAGCACTCTATGTTCAGAGGCAGGTCGGAGGAGTTGGCACTCATGAGCTTCTTCAGTTTCTCACACTCCTGATGCAGCCGCAACAGAGCCCTCTGGTTCTCCCTCACGTTCAGCTTGTACTTAGACTTAAACTCTTCGCAGAAGTAATCCACCAGCGCCTCATCAAAATAACGTCCACCAAGGTACGGGTCAAACGCCGTGGCAAGGACCTGACAGACCAGAGTAATTTTGAGCTCGGAGTTTAAAGACACAGGTGCAGCGTGTAGCTGAATAACATATTAGAGGCTAACCTTGAGTTTGCCTTTGTTGAAGGCAGTGATGGAGACTTGGTATGATGAATGTCCCATATCCACAAATATCACATTTCGGGGCCTCTCTTCTGGAGAAGGAAGGTCCTGTTTGTAGATCCCATAGGCTAAAGCCACTGTGAATGAAAATAAAAAACACAATTGTTTAAATAATTGCTGTTGGTTCGATTTATTGAGCACACGATTTCTACTCATCTTCTTGCAGTTTCACCTCAAAGAAATGATCTTAAAATATGTGGAAAGTTGCTGACTAGCCTTCAACTTTAGCACTAATATACTCCTATTACAGAAAATTCACTACCACCAACTTTTCCAGCAACACTGACCTGCAGTTGTATCATTAATTAACCGTAAACAGTTCAGCCCTGCGATTTGACTCGCGTCAAATACAGATCGCCTTTCAGCATCTGTGAAGAAACTGGGGACCTGTAAAACAGAGCACGGATCAACACGTTTCATTGACCCACTTTGTGAGTTACGATGATACTTCTCTGCAATGTTTTCATCACTCACAGAGATGACGCAATCCACCACTGGCTTCTTAAGAGCGCTCTCTGACGTCTCCTTCAGCTTGGTGAGCAGCATCCCCGTTATCTGCTCCACTGTGAACACTTTGTCTTCATCCAGATAGCGCACCTGTAAACATGATTCAGGAGAAATTAAAAGCAATTAACCATAAAGCTAATAGATGAGGTGAAACACAGTCGAAAAAAATATCATCTGTGCGCTCATTCTCACTTATCATGGTCAGCTTCATGGTTGAAGTACATGAACAAAGGTGTGCAATGACAACAGAAAATGGTCAGGGTCAGAGAGAAAAGGGGGGAAAAAACATAAAGCAGTGAAAAAGAACGTGCTGGAGGTTTTTACAGTGCTTTACCTTAATTCCAGCGTTCCCATTGGCCAGTTTATGTAAGCTGTAAGGCAGTTTGGGCTTTTCCCCTTGGACAAATGGGTCATCAAATGCTCTGCCATGGAACTTTTTGAAGCCATGGACTGTATTTTTGAAGTTTGTAATAACCTGAAATACGATCATTCGAACAGTTTGTAAGAGAGATTGACTTAAAGTTAAAAAAAAAAACACAATGACATTATTTCAATTTGTAATGTTACTTTTAGCACATAAATCAGACAAATGACCAGAGATGCTCTTACTTGACTCTTGGCTGCATTTCCAATCATGCGATTTTTGGTGGCCAAAGATACACAAGCCCTTGATGAAAGAACATTAGCGAATTACATAGGTCACAACAGCAATAGACCTGTTCACAGATGTGGCAGACGAGACAGAACTGTAATTGACTGACTGTTGTAGACAGAATCAAATGTCGAGTGCTGAGAGGCAGCTTTCGATTAAGGGAATTTCATGAGGGAGTCTGAAGAAGAGCTACAAACTGGGGCAGTGAGGCAGAACAATTCACCTTCAAAAATTAGCTCATCCTGCTCCAACGAAATACAACATTTAACTCCTCTTTTAGACAAAGAGTAATTCATTGTGTTTACTGACAATGATGAATGCTTCTGGTCATACAAGGTTTAGGGATCCATTTCACATTAGCTGGCAGTGACAAGTCACTCCCTAGATTCACCTTGCCACAAAAATACCCACATTCACTTAAAGGTGCAATGCTCTTTCTCGTTTCCACTTGCACGTGCCTGTTTGCTGGATGCTGCAGCAAATGCATCCCACTTTGCCTGCTAAATGTCATGCTCACTTCTTGTTATTATAAGATGAAGTAATTGATTATATCCACTATATATAAACAATATTTCTATTATGATACAACCTGCTTTATTTCTTTGTCATTTCTGGGCTAGTGCTAGAAAACAACAAGGATGTAGCTTTTTTTGGCAGGCCGTAACAGATCGCCATGTCATGCCTAAGCTTATTTATTGTCTTTCCGCATGTCTACTAACATATTACCATGATGTATAACCTACATACATCTCCTCTTCTTTAAGTTGCTTATCTCAGCCAACTTTGAGGCGCACTGCGCAGCACTGTGCTCAGGGTTATCAGGAGAAAATGTCAGCTGCCAGTCTATCAAAAGTATACAGTGTTATTTTACACAGCGACATGCGACAATTAGCCCTATATTTATATATATATTGCCAATTTTAACCTGCTCTGACGTTGAATAAACCAGTAGTTACAGGCCTCATCACAACCAGCGCCACAATCACTCCCGTCTCTGCCCCATCACCGCTCAGCCAGTGCGCCTCTAGACGCAAACATTGCGTAACAAACTCAGACGGACCACATTTCACGGTGATGATGATGTCTGTCAGTGCTCATACTTACGGCGTACATCTGTCACTGTAATCATTCGCAATGGTTTCAATGCCACCGCTCCTGGCCACGGCGATGTAACAGTTTTGGAAACCCACATCAATGCCTACCACTGACATATTGAGTGCGCTTGAATTCACCTCTTGAGTAA
The DNA here is from genome assembly GCF_963691925.1 of Scomber scombrus. Lineage (NCBI taxonomy): Eukaryota > Metazoa > Chordata > Actinopteri > Scombriformes > Scombridae > Scomber > Scomber scombrus. Next base: position 14,993,398 of record NC_084988.1, on the reverse strand, counting down.
GTTATCCTTCGCAACGACCGCACCTGACACCTATGAGAAAAAAAAATATATATATATATATATATAAATACAATGGCGGTCTATCTAAAAAAAATGAAATGCAATTAAGCGTGTCCTCTCCTTTGAAAACAAACGCTACTGCTAGCTGAAGGTGCGCTAACAGAATTACTCGCTGTTATGTAAGACAAGCTGTTTATAGCAAACTCATTCAGAGTAATCCCGGGGAGCAATGATGGCCAAAGCGGATTCTCCCACTCCTAGGCTTCCCTAACGTCACCTCACGGCTCTGACAAACCGCTGCTCCTAAAGCCCGCCCCCGACGTCTGTGATTGGCTGCGTCACACCATTGTCTTTACGTGATTGGTGCGACAACCAATCAATAACAGAAACATCTAGAACCCAGTGGAAAGGGGACCGTAGAGTACGTCAGAGGTAGACTGGATAGTACGGACAGCAGTGACTAGACATTCATACATACACCCTGAATTTTGTCTGTTAGGCACAATATATCTGCATAAATACAATGTCTTTCCGAGTTGATGAGTGCACATTATTGCAATATCTTTGAAATGAGCCACACATATATCTAATTAATATCTGGAGGTTGCTGGGAGTGGCATACATCTTGAGATGAAGTGCTGCCTGAGAGGCCTTACCTAGGGAATAAAGTCACTGGTTCTTTGGATACAGGTGTGGTCTGGCCACATGATGATCTGTGCATTCATATATTATTAAGTCAAAGTAAATATGCAAATGTGTGTAAATGTGTAAAGAAATAGTGGAAACACTACCAGTATCTCCCACTAAAAAAGACTGATGTTGTCCTTACTATGTTAATCCCAGGAATATTGCACATTTATATATTGCAGATTTACTTACACAGAGATTGTTTATTATATATGGTATTTTATTTTTATTTTTTATTTTATTTTATTATATCACTTTCACCCATACGTTGCTACTTTTTTTCATTATACTGCTTGTGTCAATTTGAATTCATCCTGAGGGGGATCAATAAAGATACATCTTATCTTACTTATTTTATGTTATCTTAACCATCCCTTGTTAGTGATAATAACAATTGTTCAACCTAACTTCATAATGGTTATTCAACACAATAAAATATAAATGAATAAATAAATGAAACAAAATAGATATTAAATGAAATACATCTATAAAATCTATAAAAAAAAGAAATCTATAAAAAAGGCTTGCCTAAAAAAAATGGGTTTTAGAAGCTGCTTAAAACAGTCCAAAGATTCAGCAATTCTGACGGATTGGAGAACATTATTCCAGAGTTAAAAAGGCGGAGATTTGAGTAACATTTTATGTCCACCTGCCTGTTATCACCCATTAAATGACATTTTTGCTACTTAAAATGATAACCTCATATACTCTCTATAATGACTTTTGCAAATGCATGTGGCAAAAGACTACACCCTAAACATGTTTTAAAAAGTAGGCTATTTATACTAAGCTTTTGTGTGGCATATTTTATATAGGCCTCATCATCATCAGATTGATCAATGAAATAAGCTTTTTATTATTTATTACTATTTATTATTATTAGAACATTTCCCCCATATAATTCTATTAGAAAATGTATAATGCATTCGTTTGAAATAACGTGAGTTGAAATTCCACTTTTGTTTGTGGTGTCCAAGTTTTGAAAATTGTTCCAAACATGCTCCTACAAATTGAGGATATGTTTTGGATGTAAAATTGTTTTTTGTATCTTATCTCTATAAGCTCAAATGCAACAATGTGTTAGTCAAGGCACTGAAGACAAATACTAAGCAAAGCTGGCTTTGGTAATGTTTTTATGAGGAAGGAAATACATATTTTGGTTTGGAGTAACTGTGAATGCAAAGACATAATTTATTTGTTTACAAGAAAATCCCACATGGCACCTTTAATTCAAATTATGAGAAGTCAAAACTGCACTTGAGGGATCTTGAATTTTAGTTGTAAATGGAGTTATGATATCTGTAATTCACATTTCAGGTAGACAAAATTGAGTTGTTCACATATTAGATTATCCCATAGTTCATTCTTTAAAATATATATTATCACTTGTCAAAAAGTCTTTAACTATTTCTCAAATGTTTGGTCATAAATGCACTGAAAATATTTAATATGGAGAATGTCTGGTTATATGTATGCTGGTCATTTCATATTTTTTGGGAGTGTTTCTATATTTCTTCACCTCAGTTATTCTTCACAGTTAGATGTAGTAGTCACAAAAGTCCTTCTGTTGGAATAGACACAATCGTTTGCACAATCGCTTCAAAGTCCTGATACTCATAATCACTGATGTGCCAAAAGATTAAACAGGCTATTTTGTTACTTGTGAAATTTACAGTAAAGTATAACTTCACAAGATGCTCCATCTGTCTCATTGTAACACAGGTGGCACGTGGCACAGTTGGCGCCTCTGATATTTCCCCTTAAATAGGACATTTCATTTTTCTTGTAATAAGGTATTGTCATAAAATTACAACTTTTCTGTTGTAAAATTACAACATTATTATCATATTAGGGCAATCAGCAATATACACGGTCACCCATAAAGTTGGAATAAAATATTTTTTATTTCTTCTCATGAAATGATTGTGACAATGTGATTTATTCTTGATAGATAAAGTGTATATATTCTCAAAATGGTATTGATCAATCTCATTGCACCTGGTCAAAGGTGATTACTGATGTGTATAAATAGAAAATAAAAAGAGGAATGTGTCTGAAAACAAAATTATTCCAACTTTATGGGCGACCGTGTATTTCAATAGGAAGCCAGTACATTATATCCACACCCAATAAGAGAATGCAGGCATCATACTTGGAGAAGAAATGGCAAATATAAAAGTGTTCCTGCTTGTGCCAAATTGTCTTTCCTAATGTGGGACAGTTCAGGCTGAAATCTGGGACACTGACTGGGAGGCTGAAAAGCCCAGTTCATATTGCATGCCCACATTTGGTCATCTATGCGGTCTAAGTGATTGTGATGTTTTTGCTGTTGCAGATAGTGTGGTAATGTAGAAAATATTATATATCAATATAAGTAATAATATAATTTGCACCATGACTAAAAATAAGAATTCATAATAATAAATTAAGCATTTTAAAGACTAAACCCCCTCTATAACTATTGGCATTGCACATTTAATGTACTTAAACTATTTATCCACTTCAACAACATGACTATCCTACATCAGTAAAACCAGCTGTCCCACATTTTAAACCACTTTTTCTAAAGTTCACCATACTGTAATCCGTTTGTGTCTAGTTGGATTTACAACATAACCTGAACATTTGTTTCCTTGTTTCCAGTGTTGGGGAGTAACTAGTTACATGTAACAGTTTGTGTAATTTTATTACACAATAAATGTAACTGTAATTCATTACATATTGCTCTTTTGAAATCTTTGAAATCAATTTTTTTTTTTACATGTTGTAAATAAATAATGACATGGGCTTAAGTTGTGGCACAGTACCAATTAATCCCATGCCAGACTTTTGACTTTTTTCATAAAACAACTTTATATTGTATTCTAAACCATATATTAACTAATGGATACTTTTTCAAATGAGAGATAAATCTTGCTTTGTAAGAAATGATCTCCCTTATAAATCATGTCAGTATCCATGAAAAACACCTGAACTTAGATTTTGGTGGGCTTAATTGGTACACTTACTCGAACAGTTGAAAATATTTGTTAGAAAATGTAAAAAGTAATCACATGTAATAAGTTACATTACTTTGATTACATAATTGAAATAGTTACTTTTTAAATAGGGTAACTAGCTAGTAATATTTTACCTATTACTTTTCCAAAGTGACCTTCCCAACCCTGCTTGTCTCCTTGTCGCCTTGTCTCCTTGTCTCCTTGTGTCCTCGCACAGGGACCTTCTGCTCACTCGTGTTGGGACGCAGCCGGAGCGCTCCGAGACGAGTACGCAACAACAGGAAGTGCTGGTTGAACAAGCTGAGCTAGCTAGCTAGTTTTAGTGAGGTAGGTTAGCTTGACATTTAACGAAGTAGTCAAAATGGGGCTGTTCGGCAGAACAGCGGATAAACCACCGAAGGATCTGGTGAGTGCTGCCTGCTGACCTGCTGAGGTGTCTTTAAGAGTTTGGCCCGTAGTAACAAGAAAATGACGGCGCGTTGTGCTATCCTTGCTATCGTAAACTGCCAGTTTAACTCGGCTTGCTTCATCCAATCTGTTGCTGCTTCTTACCAGCCTAGTAGCTCAAGTTAGTCTGATTAAAGATAGATGTCAGTGTCAACCAGTGTGTTAATGTTACTTTATTTAACCTTACACACGTTTGTTTGTGTGCCAAGTCAGCCGAGCAGCTAGTTAGCATACAAGCTTCACCTCCATGTAAACAAACATGATAGTGCTTCAGCAGACACCATTTTCTGTGACAGTTTAGCTCTTTTAACTTTTAAAAATTACTTTAACCTAACCAAAGTTTCAGATGTCTGTGTGAAACATATCGTAGTGATAAGGGCAACGTTAATGAAGTATGAAATGACAATGTGTATCGTTTCAGATCAATGAGTGGTCTCAGAAGATCAGGAGGGAAATGAGAGTGATCGACAGACAAATAAGAGGTAAGATAAAGAGTATTTTTTTAAATGTAAAATGTACATCCAATTTACACATTTACTTCAATGTGATTTTTAGGAATAATTTGTGCTCTTTAATTATTACATTAGTTTCAAGTCGAGAACCTTGAAGCAAAACAGAAATGAGAGAAATAAAATTGAGTAAACACATTGATGTCACCTCATATGCCTATTGCCCAGAAAAAATGGTAATAGTATAAATTACTTAACACTAAAGGCGGTGACTCATCAAGATGGTAAATTTGTGTTGTTGCATGACTATTACACTGACTAGTTGTTAGTTGTTGTGTTATATGTAATCACGTGCTCTTGTGTTTCAGATATTCAAAGAGAAGAAGAAAAAGTTAAAAGGTCCATCAAAGACGCTGCCAAAAAGGGCCAAAAGGATGTGTGTGTGATTCTTGCAAAGGAGATGATTCAGTCAAAAAGAGCCGTCTCCAAACTTTACGCTTCAAAAGCACACATGAACTCTGTGCAGCTCAGCATGAAGAATCAGCTTTGTGAGTTTGGGAATGCATCAGCTGAGTCACTTAACTAGGAAAAATGGCTTTAATGTTATTCATGTAAAATCTTTTATTGTCATCAGTAGAATGGCTTGCTCTCTTATCATTAGAACATATTATGCTGCTGTGCAGTGTCAGTGAAGGTAATGTATTTGTGTGTTTCTAGCTGTACTGCGTGTAGCGGGAGCCCTGCAGAAGAGCACAGAGGTCATGAAAGCCATGCAGAACCTTATCAAGGTCCCAGAGATCCAAGCCACCATGAGGGAGCTATCAAAGGAGATGATGAAGGTCAGCAGCAGTACCAGGCATACATAAATCCTTTTTTATAGTTAAGTTTCTACAAACATTGTAACGCTGCTGCAGAGTCAGATTACCATCATTGTGTTCTCGTATTCCTCTTTCAGGCTGGCATCATTGAGGAAATGCTTGAAGACACATTTGAGAGCATGGAAGATGGAGAAGAGATGGAGGAAGCGGCTGAGGAGGAAGTTGACAAGATCCTCTTTGAAATCACAGCAGGTGAAGAGTTTTTTTTTTTTTTTTTTTTTTTTATGAATGACAACATTGTTACATTAGTATTTTGGTGTACCTAACTGTTTATTGGAACCAGAGATTGAATTATAACACAGATTGGTTATATTGAAAGTGGTGTTTCATGGTCCTATTTGCTCTGTTAGGCGCCCTTGGTAAAGCACCGAGCAAAGTCACGGACGCCCTGCCTGAAATGGAGCCTCAAGGAGCCACCGCAGCCTCAGATGAGGAGTCAGAGGAAGATATTGAAGCGATGCAGTCGAGATTGGCAGCTCTTAGGAGCTAAGGTGAACTTCCACTGTTCTGTCAAAGTGTGTTTGCTCACCCAATCTAAGGACAAAGACAATTTTTGGTGAGGAGTTTACAGCTCTGAGCATCCTCTCTCTTTTCTTCATATTACAATTGTTTCGCATAATCATTTGGGGTTAACTTTGTTCTATGACAGTAATTGTCTTGGGGGGGGGAAGTTTTTTATAGAACTCAGCCAGAAGAAAAAATACTTTGTTTTGTTTTGCTTTTTGTCTTTTATTATCAGGGGTAACCCTAGGTAAGTCTATTATCCAAAGTCAAACAGAAGGGGTAAGAAAGTGTATATATATGTATGTATGTATGAAAAGCCTGCTGTGCCTACAGTGCTTCATCATATTCTTCTTCTGTCCTAAGTTATGGACTGCTGGTGGACGTACTTGGGTGTTTATGTTCCAAACAAGTGATTGATTAAATCCATCCTGCAGAAATGTTCAGTGCAGATCACATCATCCTAGATCATTATTCAGCAGTAGTTCTGATCTGTTAGGATACCAGTAATTAGCCTAAAACACTAGAGGTGACTGGATGGATTTTTCTTTTTGATAGTTCATTTTCTGTACAGTCAAGATGTATCTCTACTAAATGTAGTCCTTCATGTAAAGTACACTCAACAGAAAAATGCACGCATACTGCCCTAACCCATTATTTTATTTTTATTTTTAGCATTAACATTCAGCTTGTTTAATATTTTGACTTTGTATCATGATTGATTTCCTTCTCAGCAGGAAGATGCAAAGGCAATGGAAAGCTTGGTTAGTGCAGGACCTATGTATTGTGCAAGTATGTGTATAATTTTTCTATGTGAGTGGGGACAAAAATAAGAAAATAAACTTTTAAGAACAAAGGTGGCATATGAAGAATGTATTATCTGTTTGAAGCTTTAACAGGGCATCAACAGGCTTCATCTTTCATCCTGTGTTCATGTGTTTATTAATGAAAGAAGTAAATTCAAGTATACATGGGTTAAAGTTCTCAGGCACCATAGAGCAGTTTTAAATGCAATACTTCATTCAATACATTGTACACATTTCCTCCAGTAAACGTTTCAGGCTCACACATCTTTTCTTGCTGTAATCCCTGAGGTATATATCAGAAGATTAATGAGGAACTTTATAACTCTATAAACACTAAATGTTGGGCGTGTTCACATAAGGAAAAACACTTTGGGGAAATCTGAACCTTCTAGCAAGCAACAGCCCACTCAGCAGGTCAGAGACTGTACTGCACTGACATCTGATTAGGTTGAAACAAACATATGCCAGCGCACAAAATAGCTTGTTCTGAAAACAAACTATGTGCAGTAAAGAGTTAAATCCCTGTTAATGCTTCTTGTCATCATACTGCAGTTCAGGGACTACAGTCTGCCAGTAATCAACTGCAATTCAGAAAGTGTGTCAAATTATTTCAGATTTTTTTATTTTTATCCTTTGAGATTATGTGTGTAGAATTGCTTTAAATTACAACTTGGTGATGTGTAGAGGGTGGGGTTTTTTTAAGAAGGAGCTGAGATTTAATGTTTCGAAGCCATTCCCTTGGCTTTGAAATGGACAAAAGGATTAGATTCCTACCAGCCACAGCCCGCCCTCCGCAGCTTTTGTTGAACTGTAACAAAACCTTGCCTCTGTTCTCTGGCTCAAGTATGTAGGACAGAGGTTGGACAAAGCTGAGGTAGCTCTCATGCTACAGGTGCTCTCAGGTTGAGTTTGTCAGATAGTGACCAGAAGCTGAGAAATTTCTCTCAGTGGTATTTTCACAAAGATTTTTGGTAGATGCCCTATAGTTGGTCACATGCCCAATACATGAAGCTTCTGATGAAGTTATTTCCTTTACGTAAATGTAGTCAAAACATATTACATGGTGTAAAATGTGTCACGTTCTGTCATAAAAGTTGCTCTTATTAATTCCTGGTGGTTTACTTATGTTTGTCAGCAAACTCAAGAAATAGACCCACCATTTGACTCTCTAATCTGCTTACTTTGACAATGTGCACTTTGGTTTAAGAGAAACTAATGTCTTCTGATTTTTATTAACATATACATCAATAATATTATCTGAAAACTACAGTTGCTGCCCTATGGTACACATTCTTGGTTGTATTATTTCAGGTATGAGTTACTTTCTGGATCTCTACAAATCATTTGGCTTTCATGTGATGTCCTCTGTGTGCACTTCATGGGAACGAAGAGGGGGGCTAAAGGTAAAAACACTCTGCAAAGATAAAGGGGGGTATAAATAGGTACCCAAAAGGTTAAGCAGTCCATGCAAACAATCATATTTTATTTGAACATAGTGCTTGCCAGAAGTCAGCTTTACCCACCCTGCACGCAGTGTCAGTGTTGTCTGTTCAACTCAACACCGCCATCTATGGATAACAGATACCGTCCCCTCGCTATTTATCCCGCATCACGTTGCAGCTTGGACGCGCCTGTCATCTGGAGGAAACTCCTCCCCACAGACAGCGCGTCCTGTCGCCTTTCCAGCGCAATGGTCTCCTGGATCATCTCTAGACTTGTGGTGTAAGTCCATTTTTTTTAAAACATTTAATTTCATCACGCTCCGACACAGACTAGAATAATAAGATATTGCAGGTTGCTGGTTGTTGCGGGGGTTTGAGCCGCACATTGACGGTGCAGGAGCTCAGCGCTTTATAAGCCCCCGCAATTTGTCTTATATGTAAGCAAAATATGAGACGTCAGCGTGTAAGGGCGAGCAGATGTCGGTCTGTCAAATTTTGACTGAAAACCAGTCTAAATTCCACTGGATGGTACTTTGCCATTTGAGCAGGAATGCTGATCTGGGCCTATAGACCTACTGTATTTTTTTAACAGGCTGACAGCGCACTGGCAATAGCCTGGCACTCTTTGTGTTTATCAAGTGGCTTTTTTTTATTACAGACAAAGAGGTGACGTGATCGGCTGAATAATCTATTATAATCTGCAAATTTTATAATGTGAGTCAGATCCAGAAATCAAAAGCGTCTTTCACAGCTAGAAACCTAAATGTCACAGAGTGGCGAGGTGACTGAATAACAGGAGCGGTCTTTGAGAGGAGCTATAGTCTGTGTTGATGTCCCATATTGGGTAAAAAACAACAAAAGGGATGGGTCAGTCTTCTCAGGTTACAATGCAGGAGTTATTCGTGTAACGAAGCATGACTGTGCATGCATTCTTATAAATTTCAATCAAGTGAAACAATAGAATCAGATTTATTATAGTAGGTTATTTGTACCTGCAGAAAGTATGAATCAGCGCTATTGCAGACGGTGTACCAACAGCAGGCCCAAACCTTTAAATAATGAGGCAATTTAATTTAAATGACAATATTTTGCTACTGTGATGGGACTGTCGTTACCCAGGATGTTCAGAACCTGGTTATGTGGGTCGTTTGGGGTGCAATCTCCAACAGAAAGGTCTAGATGCGTAAATATATTTATGTTGGGTGTCCTCTCTAAATTCTGTTAGACTCTCAGTCAGGCCGGAGTGGTGCAACATGATGTGGGTCAGTAATTTGATCAGGTCGCACTCACAGCTGTTGCCTGAGCTGTGGCACTTCAACAGGGTCCTGGCTCTGTGTCCGGACACTCGGCAGCACAGGTGTCTACACACGAATAGAAATGTAGAAGAAAAAAAAAGAAGCATGTGTCAGCTAATTTTATCTCGTGCATTTCAGTTTGTCACCTGTATAGTTTGTGTAGCCAAATCAGCTATGGCGCACACAAGTCTGACTTTCAGGCACGGTTGGTTTGACAAGTTTCTCTCTGAAAGGGAAAAATATTGACTTTGATCTCACCTGACAACCTGTTTACCTTCTTTCTGCTCACGTGAACTACAGCTCAGACAGCTAGTAGACAAAAATAGCTTTCCAGATGAAGGAATGGGTCCAGTTTATAATATATTATAAATTCCAAAACAACTTTGATTTATTTATAGTGTATAGTCACATTAATTTACATACTCAGACATACAGATACACATTTGATGTCCCAGAATATATTTTCCAAGGGCAAATTTTGAAACGTCAGCTTAAACTGGTATATAATGTTATCCTAATTTATTATATATCACATCTGAAACAGCTTGATTTGATATCTTATACATGCACATTTGAATATCTTTTGGACTCTGTAGTGTCAATTTTTTGGCCCTTGTTGACGGGCACATTTTCTGTCTTCCAGACTTGTGTTTGGTACACTTTATCCCGCCTACTCATCTTACAAAGCTGTGAAGTCGAAAGATGTGAGAGAATATGTGAGTATTTTAGTTATGAAATGATATCCGACCACATAGATATGATTTTACAAGATGTAGGTTTATAAACTTACTTTCCCTGTTTTATTGCATTTTAGGTGAAATGGATGATGTACTGGATAATATTTGCTCTATTCACGACTGTGGAGGTATTTACAGATATGTTTATTTGTTGGTAAGTAACCCTACATATCTTGTGTCTATGATTATACATACCTATTAGAAATCCTCACTGTAACATTTTTATCACTGGCATGTAAAAGATATTTTCCATCACATTTTTACCGTAGGAATTGCTCCATCATTTTGTGTGTCCATTGCAGGCTTCCTTTCTACTATGAGCTGAAGATAGCCTTCGTGGTGTGGTTACTATCCCCTTACACTAAAGGCTCCAGCGTGCTCTACAGGAAGTTTGTTCATCCCACGCTTTCCTCAAAAGAAAAGGTGAAAGCCCTTCCCCCGGTTGCATCTTCCACCACTTCCCCCAGTGAAAGCTTAAGTGAAAATACTCAGCCTAGTCTTTAATTTCATGTGTTGGTGGTTTTGTGACTAATAGAATTTGAGCTTCTCAGCTGTCCACAGAACAAATGTGCCTTTGTGCCAATTCACTTTTCCAGTTTAGCTGTTGAAGATGTTTTCTGCTGGGCAGTAGACAAGAAAGGTCATGGTGCTCGTCCATTTCTCCTTTCCTTTTTCCTCTGTGTGTGAATCAGGAAACAGACGAGTGGGTTTTGCGTATATCAGTAGTCACAGAGTGAACAAAAAGTAGAAAACCTTTGACATTTTCTTGTAGATACAACACAATTAGGAGTGCTACTCCTGGTTGGTTCATTAAAAACACAGTGCAACATAGAGTCACACAACCACAACACACAAGTCCAAAATAAATGAAAAAGTAAAGTAGTAGTAATATGAAATGTTGCACATAAATACATGTGATTATTGCACGGTGTGATATTCACGAGAATGATATAATATTTTTGCACTTTATGAGAGCAAATATGGAGTTGTAGCACAGTTTTCATAATCATCAAGTGATGCAATCAAGTAATATGAATAACACCTGTCAACACGGTGAATATAAATAACAAGTTACACAATGATAAAGAGAGATGCTGCAATGTTCATGTGGTTGTTTTTTGCACTTGTGCCAGGATATTGACGACTACATCTGCCAAGCGAAGGACAAAAGCTATGACACGCTGGTGCATTTTGGGAGAAAAGGGCTGAACGTTGCGGCCACAGCTGCAGTCATGGCTGCAACAAAGGTACTGCACACTCTGGACATTTGTTTTGTACTGGCCTGGGGGTACAGTACAGGGTATCTGGAAGTACGGGTATCAAGCATATTGTTTTCAGTCAAGTCATATTGAATAGACATTTAAATGTTTATTTTCTAGTTAAAAGATCCACTATTGTGATGTTTTTTTTTTTTTTAAAGACAACCTTAGATTGTAAAGAAAAGAATATTTCTGTCTCACTTTGCTGCTGAGACTAAAATGAATACCTGGTGTTTCCTGTCCAAGAGTCAAGGAGTCCTGTCTGACAGACTGAGGAGTTTCAGCATGCAGGATCTGTCTTCCTACCAGTCTGACCCTGTCAATACCGACTCTGGCACCACACAACCGGCACAAGCACAGCACCGGACAAGACCTCTGACACGCAGCAAGACAGAGGGCTACAAGGGTGAGGAGACATTACTGTCAGACTGCCGCTTACCAATTACAGCTGAATAGTGACAGCCACTGAAGAGAGTGACTGCAGCCATATTCAGATGAAAAAACATACCACACTGCCAGCTCACGTTAGCTATTATGGTGCAATAATAATGCAGCACCGCAGTGTCTGGTTGGTTTGTGTAAGGCAGACTATCATGTAGATTTCTGTCTTCCTGCTCAGACTCGTTTAAGCCCACAGATATTGTTTACTGTCTCTGCTTTCCTGAGTGGCCCCTAAACCTCAGACCCTGTCTTCCTGTTTGGAACAGGTCGGGCCTCTCAGGGCTGCCAGGCTAACCATCCTGTGATAAAGCTCACATGAGGCTGCAGGGATTTGTTCCCAGTTTAACATCATGTGCAAACAGTTGTAGTTTGTTTTCTGGATGGGGTCTCATCATTTTTTCTTCAATCTAATAATTGTTCCTTTGTAGATAAAATGAGACATAACTGAAATAGAAATAGAAAAGGAATTCTGATTGGATTATTTTAATATCTGCTGAGAATATGCTGCTGTCAGTTTGAGAATATTTTCTATCATGGGTTCTCACTAACTAAAAGGAGAAGTCTGTTGTTATCTTATATTTTTCTTCTTATTAAAAATCCCATGTAAAGATAGAACCAACCATTTCTCAATTCTTTCTCAATTCTCAATTCTTTCTGATATTCTTACCTTGTTGTGGTGGCCCATTTATTCTTACTGATGTCAATCTTTAAAAAAAATTTTTTTTAAAAAGTAATCATAAACACATTACTTTTTTCTTTTTTTTTACATCTTAAGTAATTGCCCAAAAACAGCTGGGCACTGCAATTTTAGCCAGCCGAAGCAAATATAGAATCCTTTATTTTAAGCTGTGAATTTTGTGCGGTAGCAAGTATTTTCAGCCACAGGATGGTGCATGTATGTGAGATTGACTTCTTATAAATTACAGTGCTCAAGTTCATCATAATGAGAAAACACGTCACCCAATGAAAGGGTGCGGTTTACGACACATAGAGAAAGTAATTGTTGGTGGGTGTTTTCCTTTTAGGGGTGTTTTCATGGGATTTGTTGACAATTAGAAAAATATAGATTATCCCCAGACTTATCCTTTATTCTAACATTTTTTAATTCCATTTGTACAGTCAAAGTTATGTTTTAGCTTTCTGTTGTCAGTGTATTACATGAGATAATAAATAGCCTCAGTGGATATGATTCTGCAGATACTGAAAAGAAGCACTGTGGGATCCTAACAAGGCCAGGCTTGTTTTTCCTGCAACAAATTGGTTCCCAGTTATCATAACTTTCTAATTAGCCTCTGCTCTGTGGTCTGGAGAATGCTAATGAAGTCTGATATGAACTTTTATATTAGCCACAGACCGCAATCAGTTGCAGCTCTCACATCAATGGCACAAAAAGGATCTGGCTGTCAGTTCAATAAGCCAGGGACAGGAATTCTTTTGTGTTGTTCATTCCTCCCAACGACCTATTTCCACGATACAGGACAGGATTTTGACATGACTGAGTTTGAGGTGTTGGGGTTAGACCTTCACTTGGAGGCCAAGGAGTTGCTGTCCAAGACCGTTATACCCTCTGAGCCCCAGACTGAGTCCGAGTCCACAACCCTCACTCCCCCACTGACTCCCCAGTTCTCCCTGTCCTCCACACCCTCTCCACCTGCCACTCCTCCACCTCAGGAGCAGCCCGAGGAGGTAGGGAAAGGGGTGCAGGCAACATCGAGCTCTCCGCAGCTCCAGCTGATTAAGAGGAAGGCTCCTGAGGTATACCGCCTCGTCACCATGGCTGCTCAGCTGCTGCCTGATTCTAACTGCCCCTTGAGAGTGGCAATTTATTCACCGATTCACTAATTTTTAACTGTCGTGCAGATAAATGAATCATCACGGTACAGTTCTTCTGCATCTGTGGAGAGTCTGGCTTCTAATACGATTTCTGCACTGATGAATCTGAATCATGCATTTGTTTTCCTGGAATCAAAGTTCAGTGCAGATGAATGTGTGATTGCAATGGCTCACTTGTTAAGAAATGAAGCATGGGAAAAGGGCAAATATGGTTGATATATTGACACGGGCTGCTGTCCAGTGTTTTTCACTCCTAATAATAACTTTTTTATTTCATGCTCATAAAAATTATCCTGCAAAATGAGTCCCAGGAATAAACTTCAACATCTAATATCAGTTTGTTTGGCATGGCTGTGCCCAACTAAATAAAGCAGCACTGTTTGAAGGATTATGCCAGCAATTTTAGTTATTTTTTCTTGCTGTCAACAGATCCCATGAGAAGACCAAAACCAACAATGAATTAATCACACTAACAAGTCTTGTCTATATAGCCAAAGTCTAATGTGTGTCACTCGTCTGCGACATAGAGCTCCAAAAACTATTAAAAACACACCAATGAGCCATATTGTTGCACTGGCTGGCATATTAACTCATTACAATGAACATGGGCACTGTGTTTGTTTATTTTTGGTCACTCCCAGATGGTAAATTCTCACCAAATGTGTATTAATCTGCCACTAAAATAGTCCTCAATAAATGCACTACTTACTTATGTTTTAGAAATGTTTCCTAAAAACTACAGTGCCCAGCTGTTTTAGGAAGTTAAGAAGGCTTTCTACAAATGATATGACAGATGACACTATGTGTTTGTGTCTTGTTTGTTGTTGTTGTTGTTGTTGTTGTTGTTGTTGTTGTTGTTTTTATGAATGTATATCTTCAGTAGGAACTAATGGGCTTGAAACTTGAAACCACAGATGTGATCGGGATAACAGGAAGGGCATTTGTTGACAATAAGAAAAATGTAAAATAACACCAGCCTTATCCTTTAAATAAAAGTGCTACTAGCTAATAGCTACTGGGCAGCTAATCTTCATCTCCCTCACCATTTTTATCCTCATCTGTCTTTCCTTCTAGCCACCTCGTAGGGTCTTAAGGCCTCTCACAAGATCCAGGAGTGCTCTTTCGTCAAACAATGAAGCCATGTGAAACTGTCCTCAAGACTACTCCAGCTGCCTTTGCTGCAAGAAGTAAAAATACTGAATGGCCAAAAGCTACATGACTGAAGCAGCCTTGCTTTGGAATAAGGTATTACCAAAGTGACCTACGATGACCCCTCTATACACAGTATATAGCTAGTGGCTCATAATTAAAAAATGAGGTTTGTGACACTGAAATAGAGAAATGAGTGAATGGGCTCCATGCTGGTAGAACATTTTGAGTTTATAATTGAATATGTATTTATGTACAGTGTGTGTTTCATCTTTCTGATTTGATTGTTTTTATATATCAGGTTTGGGTAGGCAATCGCATGTGTGTCTTCCCAGTCATTAGTCTGCTGTTAATTACACAGAATGTATTGTCACTGAATACTCCAGCTGGCATTGAGAGTGACATGGTCACTGATTTGAGAATGTGTTGACAAGCCAAGGATCAAAAGAAAAGGCATGGCTGTTTTCACCCTTTTTAAATCTGTTCTGGAGAAACACCTGTGAGCAGATGAATTCTTCTAATCACACCAATTTCCTGAGAAATCACCCCAAAAAAATCACCCTACCATGTAGTAATGAGATGGCAGACAGAAGTGGCAGAAATATTCTGTTATTTACCTCTTTATTAAAGCCTTAACGTAAGAGATAGCAGAGATATGAAAATGTCTCTACACATGGCGCTAAATATTTCTAACACTATGTTCTCATTAAACAATCATTTTGCACTATATTAAGAATAACTTAACTAATAATTACTGCCCTCAGTCCTCAGTCAGAAATGGCCAAAAAACAATAATCATGAATATTATATAATTATTGTTCATTTCTTCTGTGGTTGGGAAATAATGACTTGCGTAACAAGTGATAACATTTCTAATGCAGATAAAGAAGTCTCAGTGGAGCAGACTGTTTTGACAATCTACTGTTCAATTTTCTTGGCACGTTTCTTCATTTATTTGACAATTTAAGGCAAATTAGGAATGTGTCACGTTCAGCTGTAGCAGAAATGTGATATAATTTAAGTATATGTAAACATGGCTCTTTTTCCATGTTATAAATCACTGTGTAATGTTCTGCTGTTAACTGAGCAACTCTAAATCCAACGTTCTTACCTTCTTCTTGCTTCTTCTTCTACTTTATTGGAGTTCATGACTCATGAGTGACTATATTGGTTTGCAGGTTTACAATCTCACATTATGTTAATATTGGGGGGTGATACAGCACACTTGTGTATATGTATGTTTTCATCCTGAACTTTATTCACTGAGCCTGAGCAACATTTTACACAAATGACTACTGTCAGTTGTTGAAGGTTGGACTTGTGCTTTAGATTCATAATTTTCATTGTATCTGTATCATTCACAGTGGTTTGAAGTTTGAAACAAAAGCTTCTCAGGTACAAAGGTTCTGTTTACACGTCATTCACTCTGATGTTGTAGATACACTTGTTATGCACATGAAATGAAAAAAAAAGAATCAAACATTAAAATCTGATTATGTGTTTCAGCATTAGTAGTATCAGTGTTAGTGTTGAAGGTTATTTCCTTCAATTTAAACTCATGCAAAGTCAAACAAAAAAAATGTGTTGCTAAGTAGCAGATTTGTAAACTTGTGCGTAGATCTATAAACTCATCATTGCATGATATTTGTTATTAATTTGTATGGAAATTGGATTTCTTAAGTGATATTGTGAGAAGGTGTTGGCCTCTTCAGATGCCTGAATTATTTTGTCATTTTCAGTTGCTATGTAGTACAAACAGGATATGTTATGACTATCAGTTGGCTATACATACATATGAGTGACATGTCTTATTTACTGATAAACTAGCCACTTTATTGAGGAGGAGACACCACTTTACTGAGTTATCCTAAGAAATTGTGTTCTGGCAGGCCAGAATGTCAAATTACTTAAATTTCAACTTCAATGTGAAATGAAACTAAAAGCAGTGATGTAATGACATGATGGTTTATGGCTATGGATTTATTGTTCCATTTAATTAAATATTTCTGTTGCTTAAATCAGCCATTAAATATGAAGCAAAACTTTGATTGTGTGTTTGTCTTTTTGTCTTAACGGAACATTTAAAAGCAGAAATCCTTTAAGACAGGACTTTATTATGTATATTACAACAGTACATTATATTCGACCACAAAACAAGATGCCATGAATTGTCAAATTACACTTTGAGGTTGACCCGTTCATGGTACTTCAGGTATGGGTCATCAGCATACCAGTTCCTCCTTTTCCAAAAAGATGTTGTCATTTTATCCAAAAGTTTGCTCTGTGTTTTATTACAGAATACATGCTCTCTCAGGCGCTTTCGTCTGTCAGGTTTCTTCTTCCACATTTTCTTCTTGTATCCAGCCTGTTACCAGGGAGAGACAAGACCTTTAGTTAAACTGACAATGCTGTAATTTCAAGGTGGTAAAAGGATAGGCTCCCAATTTTTCAAGTGTGTCTTAAAACAACAGTTCGGTGCTCATATGAACAGTGAGGTTTTAATTGCAGTAATCATTTCTCCAGTTTATACTGTCTATTTAAACAAAAGATTTGTACCTTGCGTCTGAGCCAAAGGCCACAGTGCAGCCTCATGAACCTCTCTGTCACAGATTTCACACTCTTCCTCTTCCCCTTCTTCAGACTGTAGTACGTCAGATTTCTGCTGGGCTGCAGAGTCAGAGAGGGAGTAAGAGACGACACCCTGCAAAAACACAAAACACAAAGAAGCACAGTCAGAAAAAGCACAACTCTTATTTAAGGAATATTTCATTTAAAGCGCCACTTAGCGTCAGTCATAGGAAGAAGGCACTTCCTTACTTTCCTCTGGTTATATGTAGCCATGTACAAAGGTCTGATTTTATTTGGCTATGTTATATCTGTTTCCGATAGCCCAAGATGTAATATGTGGTGCTCACAGCAATTCAAAAATGACATTTAGAAAAATTCTGTAGCAACACATTTTTCCAGAGACAATGTCCTAGTTACTCAGGATGATCCACAGACTTTGCTGCAAATAGTTTTCAATGGAAACAGAATAACAAGGGACTCTTAAACCGCCATGTTTCTACCGTAGCCCAAAACTGACAAGCCAAACACTGGCTCTAAGAGAGGGCCTTTCACATTTTCACCAGTTTTGCAACCACCGTATGTTCTTCTACCCACTTGGGAGGGGGAAGAGGGGTATTCAGTTGGTTGAAATCTTCAACCTCACCATTAGATGCCTACACACTGGTAGGATTTCCTTCTTCCTACCTCATCAACCCTTCCCTTTCAAGTGTGGAGGAGAAGCTACGGTGGTTGCAAAACTGGTGAAAATGTGAAAGGCCCTCTCTTAGAGCCAGTGTTTGGTTTGTCCGTTTTGGGACATTGTAGAGTTGAAGAGGAAACACTCCCCCTTTAGATATAAAGGGCTCACTCTAAGGTAACAAAAACACACTGATTCTTATTTTCAGGCGATTATACACCAATTAACCAATATTATGATCCATTTCTGCCAATAGAGCTCCCTAAATGTTACACGCTGGTCCTTTAACCAGCTAACTTCAGCGTTGGTTTTTGATATTTAACAACCAACTTTGTACTAGAGACCGACCGATACTGGATTTTTGGGGCTGATATTAGGAAGTTAAAAATGTCTAATATTGATATATTGGCTGATAATATTATTTATACAGTATATATATACACATACACATATTTTTTCATTAACACTTGTGATAAAGATTTGGAATGGAGGCATGGTAAAAAATAAACACTGTAGTGAAACAGTAAACTTCACTGGGAATTTAATCATTATAAATAACTAAAAATAAGAAGGAAAATGATCAGATATACATAAAATGCTGCCTATGTAATTATTTATTTATTTTTTAAATCGATGCATATCAGACAACATATGCACTGATAAGGATATGTGAAGGGTCGATATATCAGTTGGGCTCCACTTTGTACTAATAAAGTAAATATTAAGTAAATATCAGCAGTGTGAACATCACCCTCCCTCCCTCCCTCCCACCGGTGTGTACCGTTGCAGGATGTTGTACCGGGGTGTCTGACACACTGCAGCCCGCAGAGGAGCGCGGATAGCGGCCGCAGCAAAGCTGTAGAGAGGCTGCGGCTGGACGAGGCTGGAGAACTGACAGATCTTTGGTGTCCTAGCGCATATGGACACAGACAGCGGCCTCAGCAGCCCTGAGCCACACAAGGACAAACATGAAAACATCAAGACATGTTAACAGCAACAGACCTACTCAAGCCTCACGTGCTGCCGACAAGAATATAAAATAAGAATAAATAATATGTCGACAATTCAAAGTTACACAGCGTGGTTAACACTATACATGTTAACATACTTAAATGAAGCAAGAATTAAATGAAAAGGTATGAATGTCAAATTGTAGATACACACCGGACACCCTCCTCGCCAGGGCGGCAGCCATGTTTCTTCCTCAATGTCGGTGGCAGTACGGGGTCCTGGTTAGGACAAATCTCATTTTTGCAGCGTCCAATTTAAATGCTGCACAGTACATCAGCACCATCTAGCTACTTTTAAAGGCTAGTTTCACAAGTTTTCAAGTGTGTCCTCAAATAGTCAGGTGTCATTATGTAGAGGGTTTCTCTCCAGTTCACATTGGCTGGTAAAATATTCCCTTCTAATAGCAGACTGCTCGACCACAATTTTTTCCCACAAATTAGCTCTGCCCTGCAGCTGCAAGATTTATATGTTTTTGTAATGTATAGGCTACATTACTTAATTTCTTACAAAAATACATCAATAATAATAATCCACCTATGAACTATATGCAGTAATACAACATTCTGAAATTGCCCATTCCAGATCATCAGTAGCTTACATTTACTTTTTGGACTTTAATTAGGCCTGTATGTTGCTGCAAATACTTACTTTAACTTTTGTCAATGCAGGAATTGTATTACTAATGGGTGTTACTACATTGAGGTTTAACTATTTTTACTAAAGTATCTAAGAAACCTTTTTTTTCTTCTTTTTTTTTTTTTTTTTTTAAACCACTGCAATATGGTAATGAAGTGCATGGTGCAACTTTCAAGCTCACATTCTTGTATGCAACTTTCAGCCATATCTGTGTCTTTCTACTCCATGGTCGTCACATGCTTAACTGATCCGGAGATCTGTCATTTGTCACAAGCTCATGTTGCATGTTTGCGTATAATGTGGAAAGAATTTTTCAGTGCTGTGACTGAATTTTGGGTCCATCACTTACATTGTGAAACATTGTTACAATGTGCATTATGAAGGGATCTTCGACTGTGTAAAAAATATAGAGTGGGGGTATACTGTATGTGGATTGACTCTCTTTTGCAGTCAGCTTTAAGTGGCCATTTGAGGAATTGCAGTTTTTGGCACTTTACGTCGGCTTAATTTTTCAGCCCCAGAGGCTGCCACTTGGTTTAAACAGGAGGAACAATTACAGCAAGAAAAACTTGATTCAATGTTCAATTCGGCACCTGACTGTTATTTTAAGACAGACTTGAAAAATTGTGAACCCGCCCTTTAAGAAAACAAACCACTGATTTTTGGCAGTTCACAGTAAAAGATTTGTACCTTACCTCTCTGTCACAGATTTCACACTCTTCCTCTTCCCCTTTTCAGACTGTAGTACGTCAGATTTCTGCTGGGCTGCAGAGTCAGAGAGGGAGTAAGAGCGTTTAAGAGTTTAACTGATCCGGAGATCTGTCATTAGTCACAGGCTCATGTTGGATGTTTGTGTATAATGTGGAAATAATTTTTCAGTGCTGTGACCGACCAACCACAGACTAACAGTATTGTTAGACAGACTTTTTCTTTAGTTTTATAAACCTGCTTACACTAAATAGACCTTCTTGTCCCCGATATTTTCACTTGTCATAGCAAGAAATGTACAGGGGCAACTTATAACATGAATGAAATGATTAATGAAAGTTAGAGAGAGAGAGAGAGAGAGAGATTCTGAGAGCGGCTGTGCTAAAATGAGCTTTTAACAGTACTTCAACTTTTTGATGAAGGAACTGAAACAAATCACAGAAATAAATGATAAACAGGTGCCTAAAGGTACATAGAGGATTCTGACAGAAGGACCAGGTCTCTAAACCTCAAGATTTTGAAGAAAATGTCCCAGTAAATTAGCCATGCATTATATCAGGGTTTCTGATCTGCACTGTAAAAAAATTAAAAAACAAACAACTGTAACATAAAGAAGTAAAAAGTCTGTCTGCCAAGTTTCCAGACATACCATCAAATTACAGTAATTAACTATAACACAAAATTACATGTAATAAACTGTAAAAATACAGAGAAAGTTTTACAGCCAAAATGAAGTAGGTTAAAGTATATTGTTGATAATTAAGCATAACACTCCAGGAAAACAGACATATTTTGTCAAAATACATGAAAAACAATGACCTCTCAGGTTCATTTCTGTAAATGTATGGATTTATTTATTATGTAATTTCTGAAAAAACCCAGTCTATCGACTGTAGTCTCCTAATAAAATTTTGTGTAATAAGTAAGGACTGCATTAAAAAACATAAATCAGCAATTTTAAAGAACTATTACATTAAAAAAGTCATTGGACAGTGGAATAACAAAGCATAGTACATTATAAATCGCCAGACTTAAGGCCAATCACTGTAAATTTAGGCTATTTAGTAGTTACTTTATGACATTGTCCTGTCTACCTACAGTGGTTTCCTGTAGGATTATGGTTTCTCCAAGTTTAAAAAACAAAAACGACACAATGTATAAATACAGAATGTGTGCTTTCAATAAAATTAAATTTCTGCACATGTACAGTATTAGTTAATCATTTTAGAGGATTGTAATGTTAAAAATGTTTTAACTGTATAGTGGAAAGTAAACATTGTGTCAAAATACGTTAACACTAGCTATATTTAAACAAACTGCTGTAAATTTAGAGTATTATGCAGTTCTGTTATGGAATTTCCCATTATATCTACAGTGACTCCATATTAAAATACACCTGAGTCCACACTCCAGCTCAGTGGGTGGCAGTAATGCACCCCAAAGTTATTTGCCACCCGACAAAAATACCAAGAGGAAGAAGAAAAAACTAAGAATAAGAATAAGAATAGCCACACAGTCTATATATAGTGCTTATACTTAAATAAAACCACATGTCAGGATCTGGTCTAGTTGAAAGAAAACTAGTGAAATGATTATTGACTGAAGTAGTCATTCAGAAATCACGCTCAAGTTAATCAATATCATTTATTTTCCTTTAAACATACAAATATGACCTTAAAAAAGCAGGTGAAAAACATTAAGCCAACGTATCAATGAAACTACAGACAACACATTGTATTGTATTTAAATGCATTAAAAAAACACCAGGAACAAGCCACAGTTCACGCTTCTCTGTAACTGAGGAACTACACAAGTAAATGAAGGCACCCACAAGTCTAGCAACGCATAAGTGCAAAGTAAATCAATTACCTCAGTAAAAAAAAGTGCTTTTCATAAGGGAGATAGTTTCCCACCGAGCTGAAGCACGCATCTCGTTTTCACCGCTCCAGCATACCTCTCATAATCCAGTAACCTAGTTTAGAAGAGGAAAGTGTGTAGCTCTGAGTAGAACTGTAAAAGTGTCATTACAAGAATTCACAAAAGAGCCAACCTTTGTCTCTCAATAATATATTCAAATGTGTCACTTGGAAAAGCTGGTTGATTGCCAAAGTACTCTCAAGGCACCATTTACCAAAATGGCAGTCCATGATTTTACCATCAGTCTTCCTCTATCAGTTATTTTGTCTTCAGTTGAGAGGCATGTGGGAAAAAAAGACTTGAGTAGGTTTTGTCCTTCTGAGCACTTAGGAAAGCTTGGCAGACGTCCTTTTGTTCACCAGCCAGCATATACAGGTTCTGCATCACAGGGAATCCCGTAGTATCGACCTTGAGGTCGTTCTTTGCGTAATAATGGTGCTCGGGCGACAGTCAGCTCTCCATCAGCGTCCTTCCGTTGACGTAGTACCATTAAGATGATGAAGAGTAAAGCCACTGCAGAAGAGAGAGGTTCTGTTGTAGGGCTTATTAGAGAATGACAAAGAGTGCACTGATACATGAGGATGACCCTTATTTTATTTCATTATGTCCAGTTTGTGCGTCATGTGGACTCTGTGCAAAAGCAGAACAATAATCCAAAATACTTTCAGTGTGCAAAAAGAATAGCGTGACTCTCTGCTTGAGGCCAAATGAAAAAAAAAAACATTTTGGCAGAAGAATATAATATTTCTTTTACAATAGAACTTTTCTATTTTACTTATCATTCCTGCTCAGTAGACTCATTTATAATAATTATACTGATGAAGACATCTGGATAAGCAATCATTTGCATTTACATTGTTTTAATTAGCGTCAGAACAATATATCGGTGAGTCAATATTATCAGCTGATATTAGGCTATCACAGATATATCAGTATCAGCGTTTATATTATCAAATATATATATATTGTCCATGCAGATACTTTTTTCAAAATTAAAGTTATATGGGCAGCATTTTATGTATATTCGATTCTTTTTTCAAATCAAGTTTAACAGGTGTATACGTATGTTTTTTGTTCATACCTCCATTTCATCAAGTGTTTGATAACCACATTTGAGGGATCATTGCAGAAAATGTGTATTTATGTATATATTCTATATATATAAAATTATCGGCTAATATTTTTTACTCTCTAATATCAGTATCAGCATCAGCCCAAAAAATCCAGTATCGGTCAGACCCTAGTTTTAATGCACCAATTTTAATGCAAGAGTGAAAAGTTCCACTGCATACAAGCTCTGTTTCATTGAACCATAGAAAACAGGCGTACCTAATGGGAGCTATGAGCCATTACTGTATCAAACACTAGTTATTAATACTTAAAAGACTGTTTTGTGTGTAATCACATTATAGACGTGTTGGACATTGCAGTTTGAAGCTAATTTTAAAGGCAAGGAGTTAAAGTTGGAAAAGCACAAGTATATGTCCGATGTCTTATCATGGTGTTAAGTAAAGGCAAGATGCATTATTATAGAAGCTCTGAAAAATCTGAAAATCATACTGGATAATTAAAACTGTGACATGGTTAAAAGAATTATGAGTGATACACATTGTATTGGAATACTCCTTTATCTATGTTAAAAACATGTAGTTTTTTGTACTTGTTTCAGCATTGATACTCACCCCCTCCTCCAATGACTAACAGAGCAATAGTGACAGGAGCCAGTTCACAAGTGTCTCCTGATTTGCGGAAGAAAGTCTCCATGCAGTAGCTTGGAGCCAAGCTGCCCTCTGGACAGAAAGCATCACTGGGACACTGAATGGGGTTCACATCTGGACTCTGAAAACAGAATATACTCTTTCACTTAACGTATTATGTATTTTTTCTGGTTCATTTTCACAATTTCGTATCACGTAGAATGCGGGGGCTTCAGTACTCACAGGACAGTAGTGATTCTCTGGGCAGATGTCACAGCTTTCCTGGCCCCAGTGGATCTGGTAGGAGCCACTGCCGCAGATCTGACACAAAGTCTGATGGGGAGCCTTGTGCATGCCTGTCCAAAACCAGATATCACCTGGATCACCTCTTTTTCTAATACGAGCAGCAGTTCTCATTGACATGACTAATTAGAGGCATGTAGCTTTAACTTTACCTGGCCGACATGGTGTGCAGGATTTAGCAGCAGACTTTAGAGCTTCTGATCCTCCAGGACACATCTGGCACTGGGTACAACCAGAAGAGCTATCAGAGAAAAAGACACTTGTTTTTGACGGTAAATGACAAACTACTATGAGTTTTATGACTGAAAAAACTTGGTGTTGGTGTTAACAGACATGCAGTGTAGTACATGAGAAATAATTATGGGCAGCTCTGCCTGTTGTCTTGTTATTTCTGATGGGTGCAGTTTAGGTGATTTGGAGACTTAGTTAAAGTAAAGGTCAAATGTGATGACCCAGGATCATGTACAACGCCTTTTCAATCAGTGAACACAAGCTTTGGAGCTGTGGCCAGAAGGAAATTGTTGCTTCTCGTGGCAGCAATCCAAGAACTTGCTGATGGACACCAGCCGTGCAGGAAACAGGCTTTTCGGGCCTTGGCAAGACCATGTGACTCTTCCCCTCATAGAATAAGTGCTGCCAGACCAGAAGGACGACAGTTTCTGTGGCCAGAACACCTGCAGCTTTTGTTGGCATGGAAGTAAAACTCAGTTGTGGGAGACCATGGGGAAGAGTTTTTGCTGGTTTCAAAGACGTTATGAAACTGTTGTGGTGAACAGCTTCCATCCCTCACCCACAAGTCATGAGCTTTGAATCACATCAAGATGCTTAAATCAGTTTCTTTTACATGGTCTATGGGCTTTGATATGTAGGAGCTCCAGTTAACTGCTGCTTCTTCACTCCTTCCTTCTTCACTTTGTCAGTTCAATCAAGACACCACATGCACCATCTTACATTTCCTAGACCAGTTTGACTGTATAAGCAGTATTAATATCCACCAAGACATGATCATAGTTGCCACTTGAATTTTCATGCTAACTGCTAAATAATCAAGGTGGTAGCCATGCAGCTGGTTGTGTGTGTGTTTGTGTGTGTGTGTGTGGGTGTGTGTGTGTGTGGGTGTGTGTGTGTGTGTGGGTGTGCGTGCGTGTGTGTGTGAGTGTGTGTGTGAGTGTGTGTGGGTGGGTGCGTCTATGCTGGCACACAGAATAGAGACATGAGATGGAAACATGTGATGTTCTATCTGGTTGTTACATGAGTGATTTTCCAAACACAGAGATAGTCATGAAAGTTCCTCACTGATTTATGAATCCTAGATACAAACAGCAACAAAAACAAACAGAAATAGACAGAAATAGACACCAAAACCCGGTGACATTTAAGTGCAACTTACTTGCAAAAGCTCCCGAGTGCACATGGTGCACATGTAGTAGAACTCTGCTGTGATGAAAAGGAACCTGCAAGACAGACAGAAAGAAAGAAAGTAACAGCTGTGAGTCTTGTTTTCTCTCTAATTTTAGATTATTTGAAAATGTATTCAGGTCATTCCATGATTATTGGCAGCGATACATCTACATAGGTAGATCATACGTTCATCAGCAATTGGAAAAATATGTATTTAGTGCATAACTGTTTTGAACAATTAGTTATCAGAAGTCAGATAGATTGCTAAGGGATATTTTTAACATACAACAATGTGCAGCAACACACTAACTCTAGAAGGAATTTAAAATATGTAAGTCTAATTTGTGACTACAAGCCAACTGCTGTTTTGGTCTGAATTAAATTGACTAGTTAGTGAGTTACAACACTACTACTGATTTTTGAATGATTTTTGTTTACTAGCTAAATAAACGCACCTGGGGAACAACTCGTGCAACTGTCTCTACCAGTGTTATTGTTGGAGGATCCAGGAGGGCAGGGGTGACATAATGGACTTCCAGTGAAACTGTACAGTGTGTGAAATATACAAGAAATTGATGAACTATATTAGAATAGAAGAAATTCTTGCATTTTAAAAGAAAGTATGTTGGCAAAACCTTCATCCTTACTTTGTGTAGAAGCCACGGTCACACGGCAGACATTGCTGCTGTCCAGCCATCGACTGATAAAAGCCTCTGTTGCACGGCAGGCAGGCTCCGGGAAATAGGCACAGCCCGGGGTCGGAGCAGCACGTACACAGCAGGGTGTCTGGGGAAAGACAGAGGACCATTTCTAAGCTTAGATTTTGTTGTCTGTTATTACATTTTTAACCACTGTAGTAAGAAATCTTAAGACATTTTCTTTGCAGACATTATCTAGTATGCAAGAAAGAGTTACGATCTTAAACATTAAAAAACATCTCTGTGACGAACTATCGTACAAAAAAAAGAATGAATTTGTGGTTTCGTGTCAGATGACATCATCACTGACTCACTGTTGTCCCACTGGGATCCTGGTGCGCAGGGCTCACATGTAGAAGTGTTGAATGCAAAGCAGCCCGGGGTTGTGCTGCTGAGAATCACGGGAGTTACAGTCAGCTCAGTCACATTCTCCATGAGAGTGGTGTCCACTATAGCAGGCGTAAGTGTCGTCTGGCTCACCACCATGCCTGGAAGAAAATAAATATAAAACACAACCATTTCATTTGCCTTAAATGCTTAATGGAAGTAAATTATTGATTTGACCGGCAGGCGACCTCTTGAAACATTCATGCAATCTCTCTGCGGCCTTTGCAGTGTGTTGTCCCAAATGTTTTACACAACATTGGAAGCACAAAAGACAAATCTTATAAAACATTAACAGGGTCAGCCCAGGTCATTTGCTTTGGGGGCCCATTTCCACATCTTAACCCTCAATGATTGCTTACCTTTACAGTATCAGTCCAAAATCTATGTGGCTTAATCATATGCCTTTGATTTTTTTTTGTCTTTTGTTCACCCAGTCACTCTGAAATGTGTTTGAGTTGTGTTTGTACATATTTTCACACACTGAGCTGTGCAGAAAGGGGAATGAATGCATAAAAATACATATCAACAAAGTAGATCTTCCTCTGACAAGAATCCAGACTTGTAAACACAACCAAATAATGAAAAACAAAACAGAAAGCTTTGTGGTTGCCTGTGTCACTTGCTGGCCCTGTATGTTTTATTTAATATAGAAGAGAACTTCTTTATTACGCTATAGTGGTGTCACCGTGATATCTCATAAGCACATGGTTCAACATCGCCAGTGAGAGTAGTGGTGGCAACAGGTATAAGCACATATGCAAAACAGAGCCCATATTGTGGTAGTAATCACATTAGCCATGTGCCTAAGTGCTTTCTTGAATACGAGCCATCTTCCTCATGAAATGTAATTATTCCGAAAGGGGGTCATGTGATTCCTCTGGTTCAGTCTCAGCTGGGTTGGCAACATTTCTCTCTCAAACTCTCAGATTCTGTTAATCTGGCAGAAAGAACCGCTGTAATGCTGAAGTTTGGAAGGTTATGATATAAAATGATCCCTATAAAGAGAGATTAAAGTGGTGCAAGCACACCAAGATACAGTGATCTAAAATAAGGTTAATACTATTATCAAGTTCCACAGAAACACAGTAAGTCACTTTTATACTGACTCTAAAGATTAAAGTTTGTTATGAAGTTTGGGTTTGATTCTAAAACCAAGAGAAATCTGAGAAAAAGAGCTTTTCAACAACAATGAACCTAACTACGAGGAACCCAACTTGCCTACCTAAACTTTATGAAACATCTTATTACACAAACCTCCAAATGTAATTATTGTTCATGCATGATTTTTATTCCACTCAAAATGCTCTCATAATGTGCCAATGCGGCGTCCATTACACAGGAAAAAATCTATAATAAGCTTATTGTTCTTGCTTGAGGTTATTCCAGTTGAGACTGTGACCCTCAACAGTGAATTAATATTAGGGTATTCCATGTTATGTGTTATAATAGCTCTATAATAAACAGGTATATTGCACATTCGTAACATTTTGTAATATTACAGCATGTTTTTTTCATAATGATGCAAGATTATAGATCTTACCTAAGAAGCAAGCGGCGGCTATCGCAGGCAGAAGTCTCCGACAGTCCATCCTCCAGATATTATTGACAACTACCTCCAAACAATGCTGAGCTACAGCATCTCATCCCCGTCAAGTGGTGGAGCAACCTTTGTTTTCACTAAGGACGTCAGTGCAGCTCGCTCACTGTGGGATCAGTCCTCTCATCAGTGTCATATGACAAAATACACATCATGTGATTTTGCTTTAGAGGGGAAAAACTGAGCAAACTGGGCTGAATTAAAGGCAGGTCTCTTGTTGTTGCACGGGACAGCCAGCAGGGGCACTGCTGCTTCTTGTATAAATACTGTTAAATATTTTGTAGATGGATGGTTACTGTACATGGATCTATTTTTTCAACAGTATTTCCAAACAGATGGCACTGCTCCGACCTCATGATACTCTGAGTAATGATGATTGATTGTTTGTACAGTAACTCGCCACTGCATTTACAGAAATAACACTAACATTGTTGTTTTAGGGAAGTGAAATTAACTCATGGGTCATAAGTTGAAGGTGGTTATTGTAATGCCGCACACATAGATACACAGACACACAGACACACATACATAAACAGGCAGATGGAATTTACATTCGGGGGGAAATGAAAATGTTATGCTCTTTATTAGATTTACTGCAAAAAAAAACCTTAAAGCTATGCACTTTTTTTATTTAAAATGTAATAGTTAACTTATTGTCTGATGAAAAACAACCACAGTGTGGAGCCTTATGTGACGCAGGATTAACCAAAAGTCAAAGATCTCTGTGTGCAGTTACATTCAGGTATATTACCATTTGCTCTAGAAACAGGCAGGTTTACTGGTCTCCTTTAAGAGAAGAGACATTTTTCTATGTGTTTCATGAGAGACTGAAGATTAAGTCTATTTTATGTTTTTATATTTTGGTGTCTTGTAAGCCACGCAAGCTGGGCCCTTGTATGTTCATCATCATATAACTAACTAATTAACTAGACATACAGTAGCAAACTTTCAAGGCTGGATTAATACCGCCAGGGGCCCCTGGGCACTGCCAAAGCTCATGCCCCCCCCCCCCCCCCCCCCCATTTCTTTCGGGAGTCATGCTGGGTTTTTTGTTACCACGGCGCTGTCCATTTTCCGTCATTTACAAATCCTTTTTCCCACACATGAAGATACAACATGCTAACAAATGATCACTTTCCCAGCCAGTCAAAAATAGTAAAATAGTCAATCATGAGATTTAATTTTTTTGAAAACATTTTTTAAATATTATTCTGATTAGATAAGACTACTGTCAGGTGGAAACTTCCTAACTCCATATTTTGTTTTGGACATATTAGGTTTCTGACAGAAATCATAATTTTCAACATCAAGAGCAAGAGTCAAGCCATGTGTCATTTTGCTGTGGAGCCCGACAATAAAGAAAGGGGTGCATTGCACTTTTTTTCCCCCATCAACGAGGGCCCCTTTCTACTCAAGGGCCCCGGGGCACTTGCCCAGATTGCTAGTATGGTAGATCCAGCCATGCAAACCTCAGAGCAACTGTTGGATAGTCTCACTGTGCATGAAATAAAACACAGTGGCGGCCAATTTTTCACAGTTTTAATGGTAAATGTGTCATATTCAGAATGTAACACATGATGATTAATCACACACATTTCTTACAGCTCATCGCTAATAAACTGTCTGATCTAAAATTAATCCTTTGCAGCATTATGTACATGTTTACGTCTTGAGTGTTTCTCTCTGAGAAACAACATAAGGAGCCTCCTTCTGGATATAACGCTCTAAGCTCAGCTCCAAGTCCTCCCAGCTTTTCTCCTTCGAGCTTTTCTGTCGAAACAAGAAACACAGAGATGAGTGAGGAGGAAGATTATTTACTGCGACTACCGTAAAAAATCTCTACAGTAACAAAAACAGACAAAGCTTACAAGTCCCTCACTGAAAGGACACTGTTTTTCTTTGTTGCGGATTTCATGCTCACTTTGTTGTGTGTCTCCGTGTGTCTGACCGTGTGAGCTGCTGCCTGCTCAGCGGTTTTGGCCTTGTTGCTTTCAATTTGCTTCAGTCTTTGGCGCTCTTGCTGTTTCTCTTGGAGCTTTTTCTGCAGAACCAAAACTCTCTCGTCCTGAGGTGCTGCCTGCCGGAAACCCAGCGTGGCTTTCCTCTTCTCTTTCCTGCAACGTGCCAAAACTATCACCAACGTGTGTGATATTTGTGTGTTCGTACATGTGTCTGCGCTTGTGTGTGTTGATTAGTCTACTTGTTTTTCCTAGACCCAACATTTGCCTGACCTGATGGCAGTGGCCTGTGCCAGCTCTCTCCTGTGGATGTTGTCCAGCTGCTCCAGCAGCAGCTGCTTCTTGCTCTCCCTCTCCTCCAGGATGCACTCCCGTTTCTCCTGCTGCTCTGTTTGCTGTGCCTCCTTCAGAAGGCCCAGCCGCTCCCTCGTCTCGGCCACAGACATCTCTCCGAGCAGCCCATGGCCTGCAATCTGGCATGGGACACAAAACGGTGACACAGAGATGAAAGTGTGTGAGATGTAAGAATGACAGCAATCCTTTTCTTTCACCTACCTCTGTGTTATCAAAATTCTTGACTCTAATGTGAGGAAGTGATTCGATGGCGCGGATTTCACTGATGATTTCAAATTTTCTGCTGAGCTCTGCCTGTGCGTCATCCAGGGCTTGACCAAGGAGCTCTCGTCTTTCTTCTGAGACTTCTTTCACTGTGAGGTTGGCATAAAATAATTTAGAATGAAAAGACAAATCATGACCAAACGATCATTGCATCACATTTCATGTTAAAAATCCTCTCCAGACATGTTTTAAGATGTATTTAAAATGTTGTACTGATAATAATTTGTGTCTGATACAGTTTTTCGCAAAAAAAGTTAAAATAATTTGTTCAAATCCTGAAAATTACATCTGTATCTTCTCCCTCATTCAAAATCACAAAATCTATGAATATGCAAATATATATTTATCTCAGAAGTTTAACTGCTGGACACAAGATGCCCCCCCTTCACTCTAAAGTCCATTTTTAGGTTTCAAGTTTCCACATCACGCTTGTGTAAGTTCAATATTGGAAAATTGATTGGCTGCAAAAGTTGTGATGTCACCAATCCTGCTTATAGGCCCTGCCTTTGCGCAGAGAAACTTTCCTCTTTCAGCAGATGAAAATGAAAACAGCCTTCAAGTATCAAACTCTGCACATCCATCATTCTGCACAGTGAAGCTCAAACATTCAACTGTACGAACAAGAAGCAAAACACATTTTTGAGTGGAAGGGGACTTTAAGTGAGGGGGCTCACCAATACTTTGCTTTAATTTCTGCAGCTTCTCTTTAGCTGTTTTTGAGTTCTTGTGGCCCTCTGCCACTTGTTGCACCAAGTCTTTCATTCCTTTTTCGTCCTGCAGCCTTTTCTCAGCATATCTCCGCATCAGCTGAGCTGTCT
This sequence comes from Scomber scombrus, assembly GCF_963691925.1. Lineage (NCBI taxonomy): Eukaryota > Metazoa > Chordata > Actinopteri > Scombriformes > Scombridae > Scomber > Scomber scombrus. The sequence continues at coordinate 14,961,482 of NC_084988.1, read as the reverse complement.
TTACAACACACAACAAAGAAACCGTGAAAAAAACATTTTTCACACATAACTGTCAATCCCCTTAAAATGACATCTTAAAGCATGTTTTTGTCTAATTACTCTCCTCATTACACACTTTAAAGAGCTGTGTAATCCTCTGTAAATGCCTTTACCCACCTCTTCTTTCTTGAGCTGAGCAGTCTTCTGGTTGCGTTCCATTATTCGGGTGCGGGCCATTGCTGCCTCCTCATAACTGATGCGTCCTTCTAGATGCCTGCGCTCAATCTTTGCCAACTCCTCCTGAAGATCCTTCTCTCGCATCTCTTTCTGCCACTGCAGGAAAGAGGAGGGCTCACGTGCCCCCTGCACCAGATGCTCCATTCTGTGTCAACACGCACATGACGACACAGCAAATACTTTGAGCTTGAGATCAAGATCTTTACATATATGCAACATCACAATGAGACAATTCAGTCACACACACAAACACACAAGTATTATTAACACTAAAAGTGAGTAGAAATGTACAGTCCCTCAGAAGAACGAGTGTCTAAATCTTTTAACAGTTTTGTTTCATGCTGAGATTCATATTTGCAGGTAAATGCTGTGCTGTACCTCTGCAGCTCCTTCTCCACCTGACGGTCGTGTAGCGCCTCTTGCCTCAGGATGGCGGCACTATTGAGCTTGACGGGCCAGCTGTTATTCTAACAGGATCAGAAAAATCATCATCACTTCAGTCAATACTTATTATTAATATAATAAATACTGATCCATTCAAGCAGGTGAAATAATCTGATCTCACCTTATTAATGGAGGGATGTCCAGAGGAATGAACTGAATTGAACTTGAGCTCTGAATTAAAGTCTTTCTCGATCTGGGACATCACTTTCTGCATTAAACGATGGTTCAAGCAGAAATGTAAATGGTCAGTGAAATGTACATTAATATCTTGTTTTTTTTATTATATAAGTTTAAACATAAATCAATACCATTATTTTTTAAAGACAAGAAAATTGTCCATACCTTTGTGTTTTCAGACTTATGTGGATTTGCACATCTGAACTGTTTCATATTTGCTTCATACAGCAGTTCCTTCAATGAAGAACAGATAGGATGTCATTACAATGCCATGCAAAAAAGGCAGTGTTAAATATTCATTATTTATGTATTAAGTAAAAAATCATTAACAATACAGTGGCTTAGAAATATAAAAATACATTTTCCAGTGTTTTAATGTACTAAAATGTCATATTTAACTCTTGGTTGTGCCGGCTGGTTTTCTGTCAAACTTATTTTCTTGTTGATAATGGTAAAAGCAGGCATTTTACCTCAGTCTTTTGATGGTTCCTTTGTTTGATCTCCTCTATCATCTGCATCTCTTTTGGAGCCCTGTAGGTGCTATTTGGTACCTACAAAACAAGTCATATGAGCTTTACATCCATCTATACACAGCTTAATAACCGGTCTATATTTTCTTAAAGGTATATATCTGTTGCACAAACAGAAGAAACAGAATAAAAGTGCAAACATGCAACATCTATGATAGTGTTTGAAGAACAAAGTGGATATAACTGTAAATGAGGCTAACCAGTTTGTGTTTCTCCTGCTGTGGGACAAGCTCAGGTATGGGCAGAGCTCGCGGTTTAGGTGTGGTAAGAGAGAACTCCTGGGGCTCAGTGGTTTTGATTGGAGCTTTCTTGATCTGAGTCCCACAAGACATTTTGACAGCAAGCCGGTCCAAGAGATTATCAATCTCAGGGCGCCACCTGAAGGACAAACGTGATAGATATAATCATTCATTTCTTGCCTTAAAAACAACTATTAATGCCTAAAAATATGTTCAATTGAGTGCTTTTTTCACCTTAGCAGAGGGCTGACCCAGTGTTTCTCCACGTAGGTAGCATCGTAGATATTATTCCACTTTTCTTGTATCCATGTGGTGAGGTTTGTGAAGAAGAAACTCAGGAACTACGAACAAACACAGCACACACTAACACACTGCGCACCACACTGCAGCTTCTGATTGCTGTTTCACATCAGAAATGGACTTTCTTACTGTGTGCATTTTCTTGATGTCCAGAGATTTGACAATGTTGCTAAAACTCTGAAGTCCAAGGTCATCAAGGACAAATGTGGCGAGGTAACAGATAACTGAAAACAATATTATAAATATGTAAATATCATGTTAGGCCTATATTCAGACTGAGCTAAAAAATCGAATTGTCTCAGGCAATTGACTTACTGACAAACTGGCTGCGATCACCTCTGGATAAGCATTTCCCATTCTGGCTGTAGAAGGCATTGATGACCACGTCCAATAAATGTTTGTACTCAACACATCCAGAAACAACATCAAGTATGAACTTCTTATGTTGGGTATCCATGTGCTGCAACAAATAACAACATTTTTAAGGTCGATTATGGTAAACCTGCAGCATCTGGACACTGATCTGAGTCCATCTATTGTACCTGCAGATCCTTTGAAGCATCTTCCATGAAATCATCCAAACACTGTCTGCCTGCACTGAACTTATCGAGCAGCACGGTGGCCTCCTTGACAAGTGATCCATAGCTTGATGCCATTTTATATCGACCTGCAGAAAGCTGGTGGAGATTGATGACTGTTGTGAAAAAGATCTCAGCTATAGCAGAAAGGCCCACAGTTTATATTAACAATATTGTCAAAAAATGTGTTCTACCTGAAAGAGATCCAGGTGGTTTCTACAACAACAACAAAAGTTGATTTAGAAAGTCATTTTTCTCAAGAAAATCCACAGAGCGGCTAGTTTTCAGCTCGAACCGTTGCCATGTTCATTCGTTGCTTAGCAACACACTGGTGTAAACAGAAACGTGTCCCAGTTTGAACGCCTAAAGTTAAATGAGCAGTAGTTTACAAATAGAGAAAATGGCTTTTATTAAATTAATGAAAATATTTGTTTACACTTTTTGACAGTTTAATTCATTATATGAAACCATTAATGATTTTTAACCATCGGAGGCAGATTAACAGTGTGTCATCGTGTCATCCTGATCTTTTGTTGGCAGCCATAACAAAAATTATTACGTAGCATTTCGTGACGTTTGTGCAAACCGTGCGCTGCCTTCACGTGCTGTTGGAAATATGTATACACACAAAATGAACCACCGACGTGATAAATAGTTTACAACAGGGAAAATAATAATTATCATCAGGCAGTAGGCCTCAATTCGATTCAGTTCGCAGGAAAAAGTAACTAACATCACGATTTTGAAGGGGTTAGTGGTGAAAAGCTGATTACTGACAAAATCACATGCAAACTGGGGTTTTAGAGTAGTCTCACAATACATCAACTGATTTCCTGCCATAATCTGATTAGCATAATCAGATTTTTTTGTGAACATGTAAACAAAGTCATTGGTTTGGCATTGTGTTATCACAAATTATTTTTGAAATAGGCAATATATTTTAAGAAACAGCTTGTGGCGTGGAAACCTCAGCTCTTCAATACACTCTACTGAACTTTTCAGTAGTGTCTAAGTAGGAAACATCTTGTGTCCAATAAGTAATTTGAATTTAAAGATAAGAGCAACTTATTTTTTTTCTATTTTATCTTTTTTCTCTTTCAACTTTGTTTGGAACAAGGGTGTTGTACAGTTGTACCTTTTATACAGCATGACGCCCCCTTTCACAAAAGAAAAAAAAAACACAAAACAACAACACAAAACAACAAAAGTGGTATATTCCTACTTATACCTGTATATATGAGCACATATGCTCAAAGCCCAATACAATGCACCTTATTTATTATTACTCTTTTGCCCTACTGTTAGTGTTACTGTTTTTGATGTATATATTGCACATACTGTAACTATTCAGTACTTAGTGTTTTTTTATGTAGACCTATGTATCTATCTATCTATCTATCTATCTATCTATCTATCTATCTATCTATCTATCTATCTATCTATCTATCTATCTATCTATCTATCTATCTATTGTATGTGTACATTTTAACTTGCTGATACACATCTGTCTACTACCGCTGCTGAGACACTCATCCATGCTTTCATTACATCAAGGCTTGATTACTGCAACAGTCTTCTCTACGGCACCACCACCAAAGTCCTCAATAAACTCCAATACGTCCAGAACTCTGCTGCACGCCTCCTCACTGGTACCCGCTCCAGAGAACACATCACACCTGTCCTCCGTGAACTTCACTGGCTTCCAATCAAACACAGAATCAACTTTAAAATCCTCCTCACCACCTACAAGGCCCTCAACAACTTAGCACCCCCCCTACCTTGCTGACCCCTCCCGATCCCCCGGACTAAGTGCCGCACCTGGGGTGATCGGGCCTTCTCTGTTGCTGCCCCCACCCTATGGAATTCACTCCCCCCTCACATCAAAATCTCCCAAACCCTCTCCTCTTTCAAATCTGCACTAAAAACACACCTATTCATACTAGCCTTCAACTCCTAGCTCCCACTGGACTCGTCATGTTTTAACCTTTGTTTTTGTCTTCTTTTGTTTGTTTGTTTTTTAACCTTTTATAACTTATAAACATTTGTTTCATAGTTTTAAATAGGGAAATAGGGAAATTGTAAAGCGTCTTTGAGCACCGCATAAAGCGCTATATAAGTTTGATTTATTATTATTATTATTATTATTATTATTATTATTATTATTATTATTATTATTATTATTATTATTATTATTATCTACAGTACACGTCACCGGCCTCTTCATTAGGTACACCTGTGCAATTCAATCCAGTACAACAGCTTTTCTATAAATTCTACTTTTTTTTTTCGAGTTTATACATTTTCAGTTTTTTTTAACAATGTCAAAAAGGTGATTCTACTTTGTGTTTATTACTGAGGTCGTACTGTGTGGTGGTGGCATACTGGGGTGTATTATATTGACTGGCGTTCCTAATATTATGCCCCCCTCAAAATATTACAAAATATTATTATTACCATTCAATATAATGCACCCTAATACACCAACATCACCCACTATGACCTCAATAATAAACACAAAGCAGCATTATCACCTTCTTGACAATGTCAACAAAAACTGAAAATGTATAAACTTCTTAAATGTAGAATTTATAGCAGGGCTGTTGTATTGGATTGAATTAGATTGCAAAGGTGGGCCTGATAAAGAGGTCATTGAATGTATGTGCCTGTATGTAAAAACAAAAAGGGAAATAGATTAGTAATATATTACACTTCCAGGGTCTGTTTTGTTGTTATTTCCGAGATGGAACAGTGGGTGGACGGTGTGTGTTAGCAGCACTTGAAGGCATCACTTCCTGGGAAAGTGGGAGGTGATGTTGTCAACGTGACTGTCATCCAGTAACGCTGGATCGACGGAGAGCAGCACACAGTCGTCTGTGCTCCGCTAGTCTGTATTGTCAGGACTTGGAAAGTGGCCGGGCGGGGGAGACAGGCAGCCAACGTCGGGCTTCAGGAAAGATGGAAATAAGTCGTCGTTTTCGTGTATCTCTTTCTTACGCGCTCACAGCCGTTTTGTAAACGTACCGTAGATTGTGTTTTGTACATTTTATCCGTTTTTGAAACCTTCACCTCCGCTAGCTAGCTTAGCAGCCCGCCACTGATCCTGTCAGACTCTCAGGTACAGGAGAGGAGAGGAGGGGTCGGTGACAAAGGAAGGTGGCGAGGTAACGATGAACCGCTTTCGAAAGTGGCTGTACAAGCCAAAGGTAAGATATCTCGGATTCACCCGCTGTGTCAGCCCTGCAGTCAGTCAATATTTTTAAATGTAATGGCTTTCGAGATAGCTAGCGGAGCTCGCTGGCTAGCCTGATCACTTCATCCACTGGCACACATCTGCTAACGCTAGCCTGTGCTCCTGATGTTACACTGTATTAACCAGCAGACCTCCTTTGTTGTTGTTGCTGCTTTTGTTTTCAAGCGCTACTCAAGCCTAACAAAGCCCAGCAATGTGTGCTTGAATTACACTGATGTACTCACAGCTGCCTTCAGCTGACAGTGTCATTAATTGTAGATATTGTTATAAACTGATTTTCATTTGGTGCTTTTGTAACTGACACGTTGTAAAAGCTTTATAATATACTTATTGATAACAGCAAAAGCTACTGTAACAAAAACAACAATAATAAAATTGATATATTTACATTGAAAAATTAAATATATGTAAATATAGGTTAAAAGTTCTGCAATTACAAAAACATTATTTGCATTATTGATTAATCTGCCAAATATTTTTTTTTACGAATGACTGAGAAATTATTTGGTCTATAAACTTCAGAAAAATGCCCATGATGTCTATAAATTAATGGTTTGTCCAGCATTTTTTTTAAATCCATAAGTATTGGTTTACTATCATATAAGGCAAAGCAAAGCATCAAAATCTCATAATTGAGAAGCTACCAGGCACAGTGATGACACACTGATGACATTTAAGCCTGAAAAATGACTTAAACGAATTATCAATTATCACAACAGATGATTAATTTTCTGTCAGTTGATCTATAGATTAATGTGCTACCCTTTACAGCTCAATACCAGTTAATTGGATTTGATTTCTTTGTTAGTTTCTGACATCCTCCCTAACTGCATTCATTAATGATTATTAAAATCCCAAACACATTAAATCAGCTTCTCCCAGGCCCGGTCCGCACCATTTGTAGGCAAAATCATCACTTTTTGGAGCGAGCGAGTAATGGATGTGCTGCGGTTCTTTAAATCATGCTCAAGAGTGTGGAAACATGCCTGACACAGCAGTGGAAGTATTGAAGGCCTGGTTGCCTTGTTAAATGAACAGTTTAATATATGCCAACTGCAGCAGTTTTTAGGATGAGTGAATGTAACTGTTTCTCCAGGGAGGGAAATCTTTTGAACTTTGGAAGGAGGAACTGTCAACTTGTACTCACACAAAACTGCTTAAATGTGAGGCAGGAGGCATTGATCAGTACGTCATTTGTTTGTGCCGTATTATCACAATACATTAAATTCACATTACACCAGTTGGATTAAGAAACTTCTACCTGGTCTGATGCTATAGATTAACTCTAAGCTGTGGATGTTGTAATACTTAACGTGGCTTTACAGTGTATACAATCATCAACATTATTCATATGCTCTTATGGAAACTATTTACAGTGACGACTGTTTGAGCAACTACTCAACTGAAAAACACTTTGTGAAATGATGCACTCCACTTATACCATATAATATTATAATGTATCCTCTTTGGGAGAACAGACGCACAAAGGTTATGATTATCAACTGCAGGACATTTGCATAAAACCATATAGAGGTTTTAAACTTTTATATCTTGACTTTTAACAAAGTGCACTGAAGGTGTAAAGTTCAAACTCGGAGCAAATCGAAAGTCCTGGTTAACATTTTAATTCAGTCTGTCATCTCTGTAGATTTGACATAAAGCTGCACAGAAAAAGGTTGACCTTGCATTATAACTGCTGTGAATTATGAATCTTGAAAAAGCAGATTGACAAGTTGAAGACTGTGGTGCAGTGTTGTGTTTTCCTGATATAATCAATCATGTTTTTGCTGTGATTAACATGTGTTTCTAATTGGCAGTACACCGATAAGTGGGTCTGTGGTGGCAGCAGACAGCTGAGTTGTCATGTCAAACAGGTTGACCTGGCAGATGACTGTAATTGGAGTTTTTGCAACAGTAATGTCAGACAGGGATAAAATGAAATACCTCGGATTATGTATAATCCTCATGCTCCTTGCCGCATACGCACACCTGCGTCATTCTCCTTTTCTCTGGTAAACCGTGTTTGCTGTCACAGCATTTCTGTGGCCCATTGTTGGAGCTTGGCCGAAGTGTTTGGGGTTCACCAAAGTATTGTCACGTTCATGAATGAGACGGCCTCTGAAGTGCTGAGCTATTACATCAGTGCCTTTTTTTCCTGCCAAATCACAGCCGTTGTAGGAATTAACAGAACTATCTGCAGGCTTTTAAATGACCAGTTCTGCCTCAAAGGAGCGTAGAGAAAAGTGCTAAAAGCCTCTGTAATTATGCCAATTGCTATGAAAAGACAACAGTAATGAAAGGGAGGTTCAGATCATTGTAGCGTCCTGTGACGGAGCTGCAGCTAAGCTAACTAATTGTTTCTTTTTTGCTCAGAGAGAAAATATTTCTTTGGTAATCAAAGTCTGAGCCCAACCCTCATACTCTGACATTTATTGGTTAGCACTGCGCTGCTTTGTCATTTTGCATCAACAGTAAGTCGTTTATTACTGAACTATGTTCTCCTGGAGATAGAAGAATGTCGAATCAGCATGTTCCCTTCACTAAAGCAGAGCTATTGATATTTCCAGAGCTGCTCTTTACCTAGCCAGATAAGTCCCACTGAGGAGGACTTTCTTTTGCTCCTGCTACACAATCCCTTCCCAGTGTGTTACAGGGCTGTGTGCAGCTTCGCGCGGGACATAATGTACCCGTCTATTTTGCCTGACTCTGTCATCAAAGTGCCAACTTCAGGGCAAAGACGAATGTGTAAGACTGTCACGGTCTTCTGTGAGGCTGTAGGAAAAAATGTTGTAATAGTTAACTGACCTACAGCAGGGATATACTAATGTAAGGAGATATTTTTCACATTCCTTTAAACTGGTCAGACTGGTTTTTGTGCAAATTGTTAACCCTTATTTCTCTGTATGTCTACAGAGGAGGTCTCTAAGTATTTTATGTTTGACTGCTTACTAGTTGATCTTTCACTGTACAGCTGTGCAGGAAGAGTTTTAGGTGGGAAAAGTGTGAAATGAGGGGAGAAGTATTCATGAAAATCTGCTTCATCGCACATGTCTGCAGTCATGAACAAAGACGAGATCTGGCTCAGGTTTCGGAGCAACCAAAATGGCCACTGTCTCCTCACCTCTCATTCATCAGCCTGCAAACTTGCAGAGTGACTGATGGCTAGAGAGAGAGAGAGAGATGTGGAGGAGGCTAAATCTGTACATTTCCTCTGTTGTTATTCCGTCAGGCCTTCAGGAGCTGACCTTCAGCTTCACATCACCTCATCAGTCAGTGTGACGGCTCACAGCTCACACCGGGCCGGCCGCGCTCACCTCCATCTGCAGGATGCTACTCATTTGCCTTTCGTTCCTCCTCTTTACCCACAGGACAGTTTAGTGCGTGGGCAGCTGACACTTTTTGCTCTCCTCCTCATCGATATGTCAAAGAGAGGCCTGTGTGTGTGTAACAGTGCAGCTTGTTACCGAGTGTATGAACACTAGGGATGTCCCGATCCAGCTTTTTGCACTTCCGATCCGATACCGATATTGTAGCTTTTAGCATAGGCCGATACCGATACCGGCCGATCCAAGCATGTATTAAAGATTAAAGATATTTACTTATTTTGTTGTTATACTCATGTTGAAAAGGGTTTTACTCTTAAGAACAACTAGCCAACTTAATTAGGTTAGTTTGAATAATCCACAATGGTTGGTAATGAGAAGCTGACCTGTTTATTCTTAACAGGGTTAAATAAACACAAAATAGACAAAATAATAAATAGTCAATTAACCACACAAACTGAATTGGCATCAGTGCTCTGCTCTTGAACAACAAGAGTGTAAACCAAGGCTTAAAAAGCTATCAGTGCAAACAATATTGTAAACTGTATAAAAAAAAGCAAAACACACAAAAAAGCTGAGTAGAAAATAAATAGTGGGATGCTGGACAGGTCGCTAGGTGTGCTGAAAAACGCAGACCGGATTTGGGGGGAAAAGCTGAAAAAAACTGGAATGGATTACCTACATCGGTGCGCTGGAAAACACGGACCGGAGTTTTGAAAACAAACTGGATCGGGAGTCCGGATCGGGATTTTCCCGTGCAGGCCGATCCGATATTGATATGCATTTTCTGCTAATATCGGCGGACATCCCTAATGAACACATGTAACGCTCATGTCTGATTTATTTGATAAGGTCGTACAACATCTGATAGCTCACTGATTCTTCAGAACTGGGAAAAGTTTTTTTCATACTAACTTCCTTTTATGGCAACAGTGTTATTTATTTATTCATTTAATTTACCCTAATTTTCCAGTTCTCCCTTTTACATCCAAACATATACATATTGTAAGTTTTCGATTTAAAATGATTAATTTAGTCTGAAACATGTTTTTTATGTTTAGTTTTTGTTTTTTTAAAAACACCAAATATGGTTTCTGTCATTTAAAATATCAAACAAATGAACACGTTTTTCTCTTAGTGCAGTCCTTAATGATTGAATTTATTCATGACATTAAATGTATGTAATGTAAAAGTTGTATTAGAGTGAAAATCTATACTATATTAAATAAACACTATATTACACAAAATTAATGAATTAGCCCTTACTACAGCTAAATATTTTTATTATTTTCATAATTTAAGATTAATCAGATTTTTATTGTCGTGATTAATTAAAATGTAAATAAAAATGATCCACCTTCATTTGTTAAAGCCTGAATTATTCAAATTGCTCGTTTTGCTTAACCAACAGTCCAAAATTCAAAGATAATCAATTTACTATCAAAGCTGGAACAAATGAACTTTTGGCATTTGATTTTATGACTTTAATGATTAATCTTTTGTTTTTCATATTAATAGTTATCATTAGTTTAACTCCTGACCTAAAAGTTTGGACACGCTTGTAATGAATAAAGTCTAAGCTGTTTATGTTTGATGGTTTAAGGTAAAATCCCATAAAAAGTAAACCTTTAGTGTATATGTTGTGTATACACACAAAACAACAGTGTGAAATCATTAACGAGGCATGTAAGTATTTACCACAGTCAGAAATCACTGTCACACTACCATAAAAGATGCTTTAAAGATGTTTGTTTACTCTGTCAGAAAACCAGACATGTTGACAGCTGATGCTTTCAACAAAGCAACAGACTTATCATCCATCAGGAGCCAGCTTTGCCTCCGTCGCCAGCTGTGTGGGCCTACTTAAGATGCAGCAGTTGAATTTATGTTGAAAGGAAATGTTCATCTCTGAAGAGGTGGTTACAACAGCAGTTATAGTTTTATATACAGTATTTGTCTTATTAAAAAAAAACAAGTAAAATGTGTTTGGATGTGGAGGCAGCAGGGTGATCAGGGTTGTAGATGAGCATGAAATTGAACATGAGCTCGGTTAATTGATGAGATTTCAATTAATTTGAAGTTGAAGTGAATATTTTTTAGTAGTTCTCATTGTATTTTTCTCAAGCAGCAAATATGTTAAATTCTATAAAATAATCATTTGGTTCGTTGACAGAAAATTGATCAGCAGCAAATTTGATAATCTCTGGCTGTTCCCTGATTCTCAGATGTGAGTATTTGCTGTTTTTCTTTACATCACATCATTTTAAATCAAATTCTTTTGACTCGACAGACTAAATGATTAAGAGATAAGGAAATTAATTGATAATGAAAATACTTCTTAGTTGCAGCCATACTACAGATAATTAGATCAGACCAACAAGAGATTTTCGTCAGAGCACCACTTCCCTTCCTGGTACATATTTTGTCACAGTTCTTAAGAAACTGGTCACTCATGGCTGATGTTTCCTAATAAATCTTTAGTCTTTTGCTTCTGAGGAGTACGACGGGTCTTGCTATAGTAGGTTCTGCTGTTCTTTACACCTTGCTTTCTTTTCTGTCCGTCATTTGTCATTCATCTGGTTTGTTTGTGTTTATTGCTAACATGCAAGTGGGATAACTGAGAGCAGACGAAGCAATTAGGGGCCCGTCTTTGCAGAGTGGACACCGCACAGTTTGGCACCGAGTCGATGGATGAGGGAGCAGCAAACTGCTGAGCAGTAGCCCGCGTGGCTTCATATTTAGCCTCGTTTAGGGGGCTTCTTTGTGGATGTCCCATTCTGCTTACCCACCAGCCATGCAGTAATTGATTTGGTGTCAGATGCTTGGATTTAGAGAGCTGACCCTAGTGCAGATCGAGACAGGCCATGCGATTGAAGACCTTTTTTAATTCATTGCAGGATTGGGGAATCAAAGCCCACTGTCCTAGGTGTGGGGAGGCGATGATTGAAGGAAGGTGGCTGTGGAAGATGTGAGGGAAGCAGCTAGTCCTGATATCGACTGAGAGCTCGCACTCATTTTCTACACCCCCGTCTCTTGTTGGCAATAATTGGTACCCTCTCTGATCAAAAGGCTCTTTGTATTCCTCTCTTCATTGTCACTGATGATAAACATAAAGCATGCGCTCATGGTGCCCTTTATTTATATTATGTGTGTGACTGCTCTGGAAAAGCTAGCAATGAAATACCGTCCCTCCTGCTCTTTGTCTTACCAGCAGTGGAGAATGGAAGGAGAGGAGGAGAGCAGTAAGCCTGTATTTTTTGGGTTTAGATTTTAGCCTTGGAGATAAGATGCAGTTCTCATACATTTGTGTTTCTTCTCACTGGATTCCAGGGTCCAGGGTCCAGGTCCTAAATATTGGATAAAATGAGACAAGATTTTTGATTATCAATATTTTAGTAGTATTTAGGATTTGCGTCACAGTGACAGAAAATTTGATTTTTGATTAAACAGGGACAAAAGATTTGTGCCACATAGAGAAAACAAGTCTTTAGTTTGAATTAACACTACTAAATAAATGTTTAAAGGTTTTATTGAAAGCAATATATGGCCAATATGTCAACTTAGTCTTTGGGGAGGGGGGTGCTGAAAATGTCTACATAAAGCATGTTGGGTTTATTTGTAAAAAAGGTGGGTAGCCTGTTTAATTTGCCAAGCAGGAAAAGGCGAGAATGACAGGTTTAATACCAAGTACCTAGCAGCACTTGGTATTACATTTTATTTTAATTTTATTAGCCAGTACTGATTTATTATTTAGTTGTACCTGTTTGTAAGACTGTAATGAAAGAAGCAGATCTAAAGATAGGATGAGATTTCAGTGATGTGAATTTCCATTTTGTACATTTATTCACAGTTGAACAAACATATGAATGAACTTAAAGGGGACCTATAATGCTTTTTGTGAATTTCTGCTATTTATATACTGTTATGATGTCGGACATCTATCTTAAACAAAAACTTGAGGTTGCTCTAATTCTCTCTGCAAGTCAAAAGCTTCTACTTGCTCTGAACGCTCCGTTTGCGACTTTTTTTTCTGTCTTGCTTCTGAGTTGACATCAAATCGCTGTGCATGCCAATAAATGGATATCTGTTCCTTAGCCTTGGTTGCTAAGGTTGTTGCTAAGGTTTTTCGTTTTTCTTGAAGCTGACTCATTGGGACAGAAGCTAAAACAGCCTGTTAGAGGCAGAGGTTAAAGGGGCTGCATAAAGAGAATACGTTGTTTTTTTTTTAACTGAATCATGCAAAGCTACTCTAGTGGAGTCCCAGAATAAAAATATAGAGCTGGAAATGAGCATAACAGGTCCCCTTTAATCTCCACTGGCAGGCACCATCACAGAAACCTCCGAAGTGTGCTCTTTTGGACAGATAGTGTCCAGTACAAAATCAAAAACACATGTACTGCTGTAATTTCTTGGTCCATGACTGTCATCGTGTGTCATTTAGGGCAGCCTGGGCAATGTCTGCTCTCTGTCACTGTTCATAATGTTGAAATGTAGGTGGACAGAATTAGCCCGACTGAGTCATGCACATCCTTGATGGTCAAGAGCTGCCATGGTTTTGACTTTTTCCTTACCGCTCAAACTAACGAAGCCTTTAAAACTGCCATTAAAAAAAGCTCAGATGTTATAAAATAATTGGTTCCTAAATACCGTATCAAATGCATTTATTCTCTTCAGGTTAAGGAAAAAATGATTATTACTGATGTGACAGAGCCATAAATATTGTCTTTTCTTATTCCACACATTCAACTTCTGGCAGTTTGACCGGGGATTCGGATGTTATGCTAGTAGCAGCTAATGTAGCCTTGAGTCATTAACCACAAGCAGAGATGAGGATCAGTCTGGTAACCTTGTTTCTAACTCTGGATCTTTTGTTCATTCTAAAATTTGTAGTCTTCAGACCAAGCAACAAGTGACATCATTCGCTCTAAAGCCACAAAAGGGTTCCCATTTGAATATTTTCCTGCCATTTTCAGTCACTGGTGTTTTTGTAACTGGATAGGAAACATGTTTCTTGGCATCTTTTCACGATTTATACACTTCATGCCGAAAATATCAAGTTGTGGATTTTGCAAATCTAAAATGCACCTTCTCCTCTGTAGCTGCAATTTAACAGCCAGTTCTGGATTGTATAACCAGATTATTTCTTGCATAAGAACTTCCCTGCGGTTTCTGGCAAGAGGGGTGTCCCCACGTGTCACCATGCTACCATCAGGGGATCCTGGACACGCCTTTAGCCACCTACCATAAATCCTCTGTGCCCCCCGTGTTACCTCAGCCTGTCCTGCTAAACCATGTGCCAGGCACACGCAGAGGTCATTGCTTAGTCCAAATGCCAGATTAGGGCAGCCCTCAGAGAGGAGACAAGCACACAGATTAAACCATCAGTCCAGATGGGCAGACCACTCCGAATATATTGAGTCTCTGGACTGAGTTAAGTCTGCAGTCTGCTGTGGATTCAAATCAACTTCCAGCTGGTTAGAATAAAATAGAATTGCAGAAATATTCCTGAGCAGTGTGTGATTAGTCCCGTTGATTTTCATTTATTGTACTTTTATTTATGAGGAAATCTAAGAACTTCACTGCCAGTAGCCACAAAAAAAACAACACAGAGATGAAAAAGAAACTCCTGATGCAAGCCGAACATGAAAGGAATGACTCAACACAACTGAACCTGCTTCTGCGTTCCTAGAAAGAGAATACTTTTTATTCTGTCAAAGCTAATATAAATAATAGTTGTGAAGTTTATGTTTGTTACCGAAACGATTGGCTCACTCTTGCCAGTTCTTTATTGCTGAGTCCTGAATAATAAATAAGGTGATGAACTGTATCTGGCTGATGTTTTTGCCAGTCTGCCAACTGGCTGGATGAAGCTAAACTGGTTTCCCCCCCTACAATATTTGCATCTGATCTTTGGAAGGCAGCCAGAAGGCAGCAAATTGAGCCTGGAATAGAGTATGGAGGGCAGAGGCAAAGTTTCTCATGAGTCCCTTAAGTGGGCTCAGTGTGCACGCACCGATGCTATGGATGTTCATGAAGCATTAACCTGACAGCCTCCATCATCGGCACAGTCTGAATGGAAACGAAGCCCAGAATCAACAGCTCGAGGAGAAAACTGAGATGATAAAAAAATGTTGATCGCACAACATTTCAATAAGAGTCAAACTGTCGCTGCCTTTTATTGATTTAGTGTTAAACAAAAGGGACAGAAATTTCACTGAGTCATTGTGAAATGACTGTGATTGAGGGGGGCTTTAACAGTAATTGTCACTCTGGATGTACTTCTGGGAGCCTAATAGTCTGAAATTATGGGTTTGTGACCGCAATGGATCGGGTTTTTGAGTCATCTCAAAGAAAGGGCACCCAGGACAAATGACAGCAAGAGTATAACAGGAGAGTGGCATGACACAGAGGACAAGCTGAAACTGCTGAATCACTTCCTCACTTACGCAAGGTAGAGCTGTCATTTGTGATGATGACACAACTTGCAAGTTCAGGAGTCAAATCCCCAGATGTTCACACTCTGTTTGTCCTTAAACAATTTTACCACCCTGATAGGAAGGTGTTTTTTCACTCCTCCTTTTGACCAGTCTGTAAACTTATATTTATCCTCTCACGTTCAGAGTTCTGTAAAGTTGGAATATTTAAGTTATTGCGAGACCAAATGTTTTTTAAACATGGACTGCAGAGTCAGAGTCAAGGCCAATACTTTTACTCTGTGCCAGTTTGGGTTATGTAAGGAGAAAACAGGCACTTGTTTCAACAGACAGGTCGCCCTTTTTTGCTTTTTAGAGCCAAGTCCTTTTATGCCGAGCATCAACTCTGACTCATAGTCCATGTAACAAAGTAAATATTACCATTGGAGGCTTTGCTTTGTAGTATTTTATGACTCATATGGCCTCATTTCTCATAGAAAGCTGCCCTAATTGTAGCCCTGTTAACCAGTGGTGCATACTTTGCAGAGTTTGAATCGTTGTTTATGTTGCGTGACTTTGGCTTTGACCCAGGCTGTCACATTGGATTCAGAAGTGGTGTCTATCATTGCTCTGATAGGGTCATAAAATATCAGTATTGGGTCTAACATTAGAAGAATGGTTATTTCACACATCAGGCAACTTGCATTTTTGCTGCCTAAAGTAAATCAGCACTGTCTTAAACATTGCCTGCCTTTGACTGCTTCTCCATGATGCAATGCTGCAGGAATGTTCCCTCTGTGTGAGGAATGCTGCAGGAGGAGACTATAGGATGGCATCTGCTTCAAACGCCTCTTTTCTTCCTCCGTCAGCGTTGGCCTATATGCTTCAGAGATCTCAAACTGAATGCCACCACTTTATGGGCCGTGTTGTGCCTGCACTAGAAAAAAAAGGTCTTTCACTGTCTCCTACTCCTGTTTCCTGTTTGGGCGTCATGGCATTTGTCTCATAGACTTAATAATTGTCGAACATTTGTCAAAAATCCAGTCAAATCTGCCCAATGGATGGAAATATAACTTTTCTTTTTGACAGGGGAGATTACATTTAGATTTAACAGTAAATACCTCAACTTGTGATTGGTTTGTTTTCTTCCTTGTCATAGTTAAGTTTGATTTAATATTTCCTTAGTCATACTTGTTATACTAATGCTAATTGTTGTCTTGCTATAATATAATGACTGTCTATTCTCATTCTTCACAGATGATTTATATGTAGAGAATAAATGTGACCTTGTTAAGAAAGAACACTTGAGAAAAGTATGAAACACTTACTATATTTTCCTTCTGCTTCCCTCTTCCAGCTCATGCAGTAAACATGACATCGCAGAGACATCAAAATTCACTCACATGAAGAAAATAGAAAGGAACATTATTGATTTTGCTCTGCAGGACTTTCACTACATCCAGGTTGACAATAGAGAGGCAGCGAGGTCGAGTACGCGAGGTTGAGAGACAACCTGGGTTTCATATTGACAACTATTTGCCCTACTGAAGTGTCCTTGAGCAAGAAGACAAAATGCCTGTCTGCTCCAGTCCACTGCTGCTGTTCTGTAATTCACCCCGCCGTAGCTCTGATTTATCTGTGGGCAAGTCAGAAACTATAGGAAAGGATCTTAGTGTGGTTATGACACATTAATGGGTATCACAATTAATGGACCATATTGGTTTAAAAATGCTAAATCTTCTGGCATGACATGTCTGAATTCTCCAAATAACCTTTAAGGTGTTCAAAATGATCTTTTCTCCATCACTGTTATAATGCGACAAGTATCCCAGCTGTAGGTTATATCTCAGTGTTTTCTCCTCGCTGTTTGTTTCATTATTAATGAGAGAGAGTGAGGGAACAGCACCATGTATCATATTCAGAGATAAGCGAGGGCCCACATGGGGAGAGCATCACGCAACAGGAAGCACTGCAAACTTAAGGGAAAAGGTCCTGTGAGAGGTTTTCGGTAAATGCCAATATTCAGCGTGACTTGATGAAAAAACATTTCCGGACAGTCGGTGCATGGCTGCTTACCGATGTACTGTAGCTCTCTCCTCTTCCAGTCTGCACAGTCACGCTGTCCTTTTAACGGCTGAGCTCCTGTACCGTCATTGGGTCCTTGTGGTTTGTGATGATGCATGCCAGCATGCGGTCGCCATTTTAAAAAACATTAACCTTTCGATCAACGTGAGCCCTCCCCAGGATGTGTGTGTGTGTGTATGTGTGTGTTTGCATAGAGTGTCTGCTAGTGTCAAGGTTTCTGTTATCTTGATATTCCCTTAAAGACATTTGGACAATTTATTTTTAATTCAATTTCTTTAGAGGTCAGGTGATTGTTATGTCCTACTGTGTATTTTGTGAGCTTCACTCATCGGCGGAGTGATTTGCTCCACCGTGTTGTTCTCCACACACGTAGGGGAGCATGGTGGGAGATAATGACACAAATACTCTACCAGGACCATGCTCTCTAATTACACCCACTCTTCTGGGGAGCTTTCACACTATGTTAACCTTTGTTAAAGGTACAGTTCAACCCAAAAATCCCAAAATATATTTTTTTATTTATCCATCTTGATTGTTTTGGTGTGACTTGCCTCGTTTTTGAGATATCGGCCATAAGAGATGTCTGCCTTCTCTCAAATACGATAGAACTGCATGGCTTTCAGCTCATGGTGCTCAAATTGCCACAAAAAAAAAAACATTTGAAAAACTCAACAGCAATGTCTCTTTCCAGAAATCATTTCATGGTTGCTCAAGATGATCAGCAGACCTTGTTGTGACCGGTTTCATGTAGGAACTATTTTTTTCTACTGAAGTACACCTGCTGGGTGAGACCATGGTGAATTTTATGAGAAGTTGGGCTCTACAGAAGGAGGAAAGGACAAGCAGAGAAGGATTCACAGCAGGTTTCGGTGATTGAGATGGAAATGTGCTGACTAGTGGGAAGAGTGTGTTTGGAAGGTGGAAGAGTACTTTCAGGGGCTGATGAAGAAAAAGAGAGAGAGAGTGAAGGTTTGATGATGTGGGGATAGTGAATCAGGAAGTGAGGCCAGCTTTGAAGAGGATGAAGAATGGAAAGGCCCTTGTTCCAGATGGTATACGTACCTGCAGAGTCATGGTGGATATGCTTAGGTGAGAACACAATCCTGGAAAGAGAGACGATGCCTGAAGATTGGCGAAGACCTGTACTGGTACTGATTTTCAAGAATAAGGGTGATGTACAGAGCTGTAGTAACTACAGAGATATAAAGTTGATCAGCTACAGTATGACTTATGGAAACGAATGGTGGACGGTCGGTCAAGAGTGGATCTGGAGAAAGCATATTACAGGGTGCCAAGAGAAGAGGTGTGGTATTGTATGAGGAAATCAGGAGTGGTGGAAAAGCATGTAAGAGTGGTACAGGATATGTATAAAGACAGTGTGACAGCGTTGAGGAGTGCTGATTGAGTGACAGATGGGTCAGGGTGGAAGGTGGGATTACATCAAGGAATCGGCTCCGAGCCAAAAGTGATGAACAAGTTGACGGACAAGATCAGGCAGGTGTCCTTGTGGACTGTGATGTTCCTAGAAGACATTGTGATCTGTAGTGAGAGGAGGGAGAGGAGAAGGTACACACTGGAGAGAAGAGGAAAGAAAGCCAGTGAGAGCAAGACGGACTACATGTGCTTCAATGAGAGGGAGGAAAGTGGAATGGCGAGGATGCGAGAAGTAGAGATGGTGGAGGCGGATGAGTTTAAATATTTGGGGTCAGCTCTTCAAAGTAACAGGGACTGTGGAAGAGAGGTGAAGAAGAGAGTGACAGCAGGAAGGAGTGTTGGAGAAGAGTGTCAGGAGTGATCGCAACAGAAGGGAACCAGTAAGAGTGGAAGGGAAGGATTATAAGAGGGTAGTGAGACCAGCTATGTTGTATGGTTCGGAGGTTTATGGATATGGAGAGAGAAGACATGCAGCTACACAAAAGAAGAGAAAGATGCGGAGGACAGGAAAGGATGGAGGAGATCCGCTGTGGTGACCCTTAACACGAACAGCCAAAAGAATAAGATATTTGTGTTCACAACCTTAGAACCAGCTAGTAGAGGACAGCCAGGCGGCCTCTTTGACAGAAGACATTTTGATATGTCAGAATAGGAAAAGCACATCCTCACGCATCACTTTCATCATCCCTCTGGGCGGTTGTTCTCTTAGGGTTGATGCAGAGATCTTGTGGCCCGGTGCTTGGAGGCAGCCAGGCAACGGAGATTCTCCAATGCATCATGTAGCCTCTTACGTCTCCACTGTAATACCATATATTACACACTATTTGTGCAAGCACTACAGTACGATTACTGTAAATGACAGTTGTGGTTGAATTTTTTTTTTTAAGAAAGCGATAATGATGGTAATGAGCTAAGCCTCCAGGTAGACATCACATGACCGTGGTATTGCCGTTATCGTCAGAGTTATTATTATGGCTCATTGTCACACATTCATGGCTTAAATAGATTCTTGAATAAAACAGCCATGATTAAATGTTATTAGTAACACCTGTGGTTTTCCTACTATGATAAGTCAGTATGTCATATGTAATAAAAGCCTTTTGGAATATTTAGGCATTGGTCAGAAAATCCTCATGTTATGTTTTACCTTTTTTTAGAAGGCTGATGAAAGAAACCTCTAGTGAGAAATATGTCTACGAGGATACGGTATATGTATTAAATGGTGATGGGTTTAAATGGATAATAATTCAGATTATAGCCATATATATAGAAATTACAACAGGATGTAACATAACTTATACCTGTAAACTACTGTACTTTTGTGTATGAGGTGATTAGAAATAACACAATCATTGAAAAGCAAAGCACTACTTCACACAAAACCTATAGGAGGGATTAGATTATTTAGCCCAGTAATTCTCCACAGTTGTTTTTATTAATAATTTGTTTATTGCTTTGAAAATCCTGTGTGTTGCTTCCTTGTTGCTCATAAACAACCATTATCAGAAAGGTAAATGAACTCCTCGTATTGTGTTCCTGCGCAGAGGACGGACCCCCAGCTCCTGGCCCAGTTCTACTACGCTGATGAAGAGCTGAACCAGGTGGCCACTGAGCTGGACAGCCTTGACGGCAGGAAGGACCCTCAGAGATGTACCCTGCTGGTAAACCAGTTCCGCTCCTGTCAGGTCAGTTGGGAGAAAACCAGAACAGTCTTTCTGTGCAATTTTATTGTTGGTGTTTCATATAGAAAAAAAAGAGGAGAAAGGTAGAGATGAATCAACCACCAGCATAGATTTGACTCTGAGCCAATTCGGATTCTTGTTTTCATTCACATAATCACTGGGTTGGACCTTGGTTTGGCCTAGAAGCTTAAAATAAGCATAGTCTTTATCTTTATCACCCTTGCACGAATACAGAAGCAGTGATAGGACTATTGCCTTACTAAACATTGCTCGGCGAAGTTCGTACATCAAGCTGTTTTGCTGATAAGGTGAGATAAGTAGGCTCTGATAACACGTGGATGTGTGTCATGTGGATCATTAGTGAATGGTTACAAGGGTGACTTCTTTATGTGGAGGCATTTTACAACTGCAGCTTTGATTGAGGTAATCGTGTTTGGAGCGAGCATTAGTTTAGAAATTGCTCTCTCTTTTTATTTAATCATCTCAATGTATTTTAGTATCTAGTTTACTCTCAAAAATGCTTACTGATTAAAACACAAACTGAGAATCATAAAATATGAATGGTAAATTACTCTACATAGTGATACAGGCCTTTGCTTCAGGTCTTTGTGCAGTCAGGGCTGAGAGGAGCTTAGAGGGTGATGTTGTGCATGAGTGATGGCTGCCATGCTGCATCATGCAGAGAGAACTGGAGGTGGTATAGGGAGGTCATCATGTGGCTTGTTGTGCTTTAGCCTCCCCGCAGCGCCACAGCACACAGGGGAGAACCACTTAATAAGGTCATCACTTGATCCCCAACTGTTCTGCCCCTCATTCTTCCCTCTGCCAGTGGGTCACCTTACTTTTTTGTTTGCTCTTTCTTCCTCTGCCGCTCTCCTTCTTCTTTTTTTTTTTCACTTCTCCCTACGGAGTTTTAAAAAAATGTTAACATCCCAAATTGATGAGGCTGTGATGTGAACTCTCAGCCTTTAGTTAAGAAAAGCTTTTTCAGCAGCTGAGAATGAGCAGCTTTTGTTGGGTTGTGACCATTCCTGAAATTAGTCTTCGTTGACGACGTTCAGTAAAAATGTTTAATACAAACGTTCAGAGGGGAGTCTTTTCAGTGATGTGTGTCCTCAAGGGTTTTGGAGAATGAATTAAGCAGCATGATATCCCACCGCCTCAAGGCCACAAGAATAGAAAGGAAGTGCACTCAAGCCAAAATTTTGCACTTGAACCTGCCACTGCAGCTATCAGCTCTTATTCATGGGCCTCTGTGGGGGTTGCTGGCATGCTGCTCGTATTATGTTGGCACGCCTGTTCTTACAGTGCAGCCTGCTGGAACAGGCGAGTGTGTGTTTTAGATGGTCAGAGACCGAGTTATATAGCGTACACAAGAGACAGGTGACGAGAAAGGGTCAAATACAAACGATGAAAAGAGAGAAATAAGCTGGGGGGAAAAACAGTGCCAGCCAGTCTATTGTCAGAAGCAGGTATCACGCCGGAGTCACCACCCCTGGATGATTTGAAACCAAGAGTAGTGAAGGTTATCACCGGTGTCCCCTGCTGGGAGAAGCTCACAGACAGTCGGGTGGCACTCAGACGGGGCCAAGACACATACAGCACACTGCCATGAAGGAATCAATGGTTAAGCTCTCTCTCTCAAAGCTTTTTAATCTTTCTCCTCGGGGCTAGCAGAGAAAGACGCAGTGCTGTGCCTGACAAGATTACAGTGCACAGTGCAGCTGCGGTTGAGTGAAAGGCTCATTGTAATTCATTGTTATGGCTGTTGTACATGCCAGCGGCACATAAGCTCTTGATTAGCTCTTGCTGTGTGTGACACTGCATTTTCACTGCAGGAATTATGGGCTATAATTTAGTGTTTTTATTGAGGGAGACTGTAGCTGCGAGCGTCCTAATGGTGTCATGTACTTGTCAAACTGTTTTCATTCACTTCCTAATCAACGGTCTTTAAATGGTACAAAACAATGGTTTTCTTGAATAAGGTTACATGTTTTTAAGCTTTGATTATTAACCCACATTATTAATCAAAGTAAACACAGAGAAAATGGCTTTTCAGGAACAGATTTTCACTCACTCACATTTAGTGCTCCAACTAGTTTGTTCAATTTTGTTTTCTGTCACTCTTGTGCTCATCCGCAGGACAATGTGTTGAACATTATCAATCAGATCATGGATGAATGTATCCCCAACGACCGGGCCAACAGAGACTTCTGTGTCAAGTTCCCTGAGGAGATTCGCCATGACAACTTGGCAGGGCAGCTGTGGTTTGGGGCTGAGGTAGTTTATTCCCCCCAGCATCAGTCTGGAAGAAAACAACCTTGCATAAGTCCTACACTTGTGCTTAATTCTGTACTTACATACTGTATTTAATTTGAATAATTCTAGTGTTTCTTGTGCCATTGTAAACATAACTTTCTAAGTTTGATGATCTGTGCAAGGTGAGGCCATTTATGATGTACATGTTCTTGTGCAGTGTTTGGCTGCTGGCTCCATCATCATGAACAGGGAGATAGAGAGTATAGCTATGAGACCTCTGGCTAAGGACCTCACTCGCAGCCTGGAGGAGGTGCGCAATATCACCAGAGACCAGGCCCTGAGAGACCTCAACTTGTACACAGACCGCATGAAGGATGCACTGCAACATTTTGACAGCCTTTTTGCTGAGTTTGAACTCAGGTAAGTTACTGTCAGATATTAACAACAATATCAACAACAATAATTCATATTTATAATTTCTCTCAAGGATTTTTGTGGCAAGTTTGGCAAAGACATTTTGAGAAAGTTGTGATATAGGACTGTCAAAATTGGACAGACAGTAGCTATAGCTAATTTTCACAATAGAATGTCTTGTTTTGTTTTTTTGTTTTTTTTTGTTTTCAATTCAGTTGTATGATTAAATTTAGAATATTCATCGACCTGCTGTGAATGTCATCCCACTTTCTTCTTTTCCATTGCCAGCTATGTGTCAGCCATGGTGCCTGTGAAGTCTCCCAAAGAATACTATGTACAGCAGGATGTGATTGTGCTCTTCTGTGAGACTGTGGAGAGGTGAGTTTACAGAAAAACAAACAGAACTGCTGACTTTACCAGAATCTACATATTTATGTGGACATTATGCAGTGATAATTTCATGGTGTGTTTTCCTCTGGTGGGTTGTTTCAGGGCTCTGAAGCAGGGCTATCTCACCCAAGACCTGATCGATGACTACGAACCTGCATTGATGTTTACAATTCCCAGACTAGCCATTGTGTGGTAAGTGTTGTCTGTATTCTCCATTCTTCCGCCCACTTCTTCTCTTCTCCTCTGACAGAATTTTAAATATATATTTTTAGTGGGCTGGTTGTGTATTCCGAGGGACCTCTCAACCTAGATCGAAAATCAGAGGACATGTCTGAGCTTTTCAGGCCATTTCGCACTTTATTGAAGAAAATCAGGTACATTCCATGAATATTAACATCACAAATTATAATCTTTTCTCATGTAACAGTGCAAAACACTGTATGTATCACTGTTACAGCTGTTTTTCAATGATGTTCTAGAGACCTGCTGCAGACCCTGACGGACAAGGAGTTGATAATGCTGGAGAGGAACCTCTGTATCTCTCAGGATGGGGAGATATCCACAGTCCAGGCAGAGGCCACAAACACTGTATCAGCACTAGTCCAAGAGAAACACACATCATGCAGCCCTGCTAATGACACCGCCAAGGTGGAAACTGATGGGGAGCAGGAGCATGTAGCCCTGCTTGTCTGTCCCAGCCAGAAAGAGGAGGTGGCAGAAGTGGAAAAAGGCTGGGAGGAGGTGGAAACCGAGAGAGGGGAAGAAGAGCAGGAGCAGGGTCTGCTGTGTGAGGAGGCAGAGGAGGCCGAGCTGGCCTGCTCTATGCAGTATGACGAGGAGGAACTGGAACAGCTCAACATGATGGTGTACCGTGTGGGAGACGAGATGTCCACTCTGCTGTCGCCTCCCAGCCAAGGTCAGTCACCAGCACACAATCCCAACAGAGGAGAGGCGGGAGGTGCTAGTGGGGCTTCCAGCACTGAAGCCTCTCCCCGCAGGGTCCTGGCAAGCAGGGTAAGGACAGGCATTTATGTAGAGGAGGAGGACCGGGTCTTCATCATGGAGGACCTGGATGCAGCAGGAGACAGCATCACCAGCATCTCAAGAGAGGCCTGCAGTTCTGTTGCCTCACCTTCCAAAGCACCACAGTCTGCTCGTCCTGTGCAGCGCAAACCAGGTCCACAGTCGGACGCTGTTAGAAATGGTTGGTACTCTGCCGAAGCCCCTTCAGAGCGGCCCTGTCCACAGCCACGCAGCCAGAACACACACTGTCCCAGTGCAAAGTGCCCCCCTTGTACCTCTGCCCCCGGCTCAGAAACTCTGCCTTACACCAACGGGTGGGAGATGGGTTTAGAAGGGACTGCGTCTGAAACTGCGGAAGTCATCGCCCATCGTATGGGTGGGATGAAGCTGTCTGCCACAGTCATCTTCAACCCTCACTCCCCCAGCTTGACAGAGCTGACTGTGGACAAGCTGCTACTGCCGCGGCCCGCTCCCTCTGAGATTGAGCCCTGCGGCCCCCTTGTGGCCACTCACTGCCTGCTTAACTCCTGCGTCTGCTGTGGGAGCTGTGAGGATGGCCACGAGGACACGATCACCACAGAGACCCAAGGACTTGGGTTAGGCCTCGCTCTAGGACTAGACAAAAACTGTAAGACCCCGGCCACCAGCACTGTCATCCAATCCGCCGCTGCTTGTCGGCTGCCCCCACGAGGTCACGAGCCTCACAGTAAGGGGGACCTCTCCCAGCTGACTCCCCCTTCTTCCCGCTGCTCCACAGAGCCCCTGGAAGAGGAAGCAAACTCTCAGCTCTGTGAGAAGTGCCTGGTGGTGGGCCCGTGGCCAGGGCATCACACTCAGGACTGTGGCTCCAGCGGAGGGGATGAACCCTCCTCGTGCAACCAGCTGAGGACTGAAAAGAGGCAGCAGGCCAGTGGAGGCCAACTGAGGGACAAGGAGATGGATAAAGACAAGCAAGGAACTAAAAACCCCAAGAAGGACACCAAAGAGGATCGCAGGAAGAGCTCCAGGTGTGCCGTAATTTCTATATTATCATATTTGGCTTTTCTGGGAGGCTCAAAACAATATAGCATCAACATAGATATCTGTTGTATGTTTTATTTTGCCTTATTTCATCATACACAAATTATTCTGTTACTTTCATGAATTGTTTCTCATTTTACCGTTTGTTGCCTTAAGAGTTTCTTTTGCTTTTGTGTTTGTTTACATAGTTTGTTCTTCTTTTTCTACTTTTTGGTTGTTTTTAGTTTTCAGAACTCTCCCCTCAGCTCTGTGTCAGGTAGTGACTGTGAGAGTGTGTCGGTCACCACATGTAGTCTATCGAGCAGTGCATACACGCCCAGGTAACTGATCACTCAGGGAACTGCTAATCGCTGTCATATGTTTGCTTCTGTCTTCTTCTGCCCACGCTCTGATAGTGACTAAAAAAAGATTCCTTGCACGATAGATAAAAAGATTGCTTTGTTCATTTCTTTATGCAGTTCACATTCAGCAACTGATTGATGTGTCAGTCACTCCTTCCCTTGTGGGCTACAGGTAGCATCATTGATTTGCTTCCTGGCTTAGACTGTAGATTTAATTAGGTTTTAGAGTGTAAATATATGCAGGTAAATTGAGTATATTTAAAGAAAAATAAACATGCATTGAAATTTGTAATGTACATAAAAATAGTGGGGAAATATGTAAGGAGCAGATGTGTATTTGCTTTCTTTATTCACTTCATTTACTTCATTCATCATTAACTTAAAGATTAATTCTCTAAAATTCATAAGATGTGAATTGAATGTGTACAAATATAATGATAATCTTGCCCTGTCTGTCATCAATCCCTCCAGCCCTGTCAGCAGCATCACTCCCAGCTCGGGGACGTCAGAAGACCTTGATCATCAGGAGATCCAGCTGGCCCTGCAAGATGCCAAGGCGGCCGCCAGGAACAAGATCCGATCACGCTTCCACAGCAGCAGCGACCTCATCCACCGCCTCTTTGTTTGTATATCAGGTAAAAGCTCTCGCTTTCACTTAGTCGCTCCCCTCTCATATCATTTGTCTCACTCCTGCTGACATCCATTATGTGTTCCTGTGTGATGCAGGTGTTGCTGATCAGCTGCAGACCAACTATGCGAGTGACCTTCGCAGCATCCTCAAGACGCTATTTGAAGTCATGGCAACCAAGTGTGAGCTGGGAGACAATGATAAGCAAAAAAAAGGTAACAAACCTTCACACAATTCAAAACTCCCTTAGTGCAATAAAAAAAGGATGTCAAGGGTTGGGTGGTTAAGAGCGCATGCCATGTACGCAGCGGACCCCGGTTTGAGTCCCGGCTGGCGGACCTTTCTGCATGTCACCCCCCCCTCTCTCTCCCATAATTTCCTGTCTCTCTACTTTCAAATAAAGGCGCCTATACCAAAGAAAATCTTAGGAAAAAAAAAGGATGTCAAGAACTGAAACTGAACTATGACAAAGCTCAAAGCAGGGAATGTCTTTGTTGGCCTAGATAGTAACACAAAACTACACAAACTTTATGTGCCATATTACTCAAAGAGTTAAATCTGCTTCTAAGTATTTGTTACTCCTCTGTAAACTTCATTATTATTGTTAACTGCTTGATACATTTGAATATAATAGAATAAAAAGGAAACATTGCTAAAAGTTAAGCTCTGGTTTTAGTTTCTTCCTCTTTGGTGCCCATCAGGTCCTGTTCTGCGAAGTGCAGTGCTAGAGGACTGTGCTCTCTGTCAGGAGACAAGTTCCTCATCGGAATTGGCAGCCAAGGCCCGGGAGGGCCAGTTCGAAGGTCAGCATATCCACAAACAGACCTATACAGAATTTAGTTGAAATGTCAATCTGTTCCTTTTTTCCCCTTTTCTCAGGAGGAGACTTAGTGATGGTGACCAGCCTGTTGTCTTAACTCTCTGTTCTTGGCTTTGTGTAGATCCTCCAGACTGGGTCCCAGATGAGGCCTGCAACTCCTGCATTGCCTGCAAGGCTCCGTTCACTGTCATCCGCAGAAAACATCACTGTAGGAGCTGTGGGAAGGTACGATCCCTCTCCTCCTGTCTAAGGGAGCAGGTGGAAGAATTATTATTTTTATTATCATATTATTCAGTTGAATGTGTTGTTGATCAAACAGATGACACATTGTACCTCATCATCATGTGGATGCAGATTGACACATTACACTCTGTGTCCTTTCAGATCTTCTGCTCTCGCTGCTCCTCCCATTCGGCTCCATTGCCCCGGTACGGCCAGGTGAAGCCTGTCAGGGTGTGCACACACTGCTACATGTTTCATGTCACACCCTTCTACAGCGACAAGGCCGGCATCTGACCCCAGAATATCACTGAAAGCACACAGTCCGCCACAACAAGAGCATATGCAATGGACAGATCCAAGGCTGTGTATAGCGAACGCCACACTGCACTGGTAAACCTCAACGGTTGTCATTGTCCCTGCTACGCAAGGCACCAAAACACATCTATAGATGAGGGAGTAGAGACCAAGTGATGATTCAACCTGTTTCTGTTGCTTCAGAGATGCTGGTGCCTAAACGGGAACCAAAGGGTTGGATTTCTGTTTCCAGCCAACAGACACACACACACACACACACACACACATGAGATTCACACATGCCTGTCTGACTGTGGAGATGCAAAAGGGGGAGAGTGAACAGGCTATAGCAGATTTTGAACTGGTGTTGTGCAGCACATAATGAGAACAGGCCACTTTGTTTGTTTTATTGCTTTAGGTGTAAATGAAAGGACTTGTGACATATTTTCCTATGCTTTAGCGAGCTTCCTACATCTGTGCCAGAGCTCCCACGGGACTCGGATTACTCAAAAGAATGTAAGTCATGATAACCATGTAAATAAGGATAATTCTGGTGATAACTACACTACAATGTCTTCGGTTAATGGTTGCTATTTATATGGGGGCTGGAAAGCAATCTTCACCAGGCTACCAGTCCCAGCGACTCAAAAATTAATTACGGACAGCTTTTATATTGAGATTCTTTCATGCTTTTAATGGCAATGAATGTGTAATTCTGTATCGGTTTGTGAAATGAGGTCGGGATTCCAACGACACTGACCTTTTGCCTCGTAAAGATGATTATGGGCTGTGCCCATTGCTTTTACAGTAACACTTGGCATGTTAGTTTTCTCTGGGGACTCCACTGCACACTGATGGATAAAAGGGATTCCTTAGTCATGACTGTCAGGTCTGTAATGCCCCCTAGTGGAGAGTTGACCTGTCTGTTCTCAGTGCTCATCAGCACCTTGATGTGCACAATTAGTTTTGACCCAGAGGCCTTCTCAGGTGCTGGCCTACAGACTACAGGCCAGTTATCGCCCATTGGTTTTCTCTTCCTCACTCTTGTTATAGTGCAATATTGTGACTACTAATTGCAATGGTCCCACACATTTTAGTGGAGACGACCCTTTCCTATTTAAATTGTAGTTATAGGCCATTTCTAAAGAGCGGCACTACGCTGATTTGTGTTTCCATCTCTGGCTCTTGAGGTACTTTCACAGTGGAACAGATATTTTGTTCCCAGACTGACACCATTTTGCACCCAACTTCCTCTCTGCTATGAACTCTGCTTCCATTGCAATGACAAAGTATCTTCCACACTCATAATACATTACAGTTTGTACATGTGAGTGGACTGAAGTGGCCGATCTACAAATATGGACCTTTGAGCAACAATAATGTAATATCACATTATATCCACTCTGCTCTGTCTTAAAGCAGTTTCTCAGGCATTACATAATCAAATCACTCACTACTGTTGGATTAATCTTATTTTCGTCAAAGAACATAAACACACTTTGAAAAGGTATGTTTTTTTCTTTTATAAAGAATAAAAATGATGTATGAAGCTATATTACTTTTATGTAAAAAAAAAAATACAAGAAATCATGCAGTAATTAAAGGGTGGGATATCCTATTATTTTAGAGCTTGGTCTTATTTTGTAAAATTCCAGTACATTTCCATGATAAGAGCTGTGTAAAATATTCAACAAACAAATAATGTTATATAGTTTTAAATGCGATGTATATTGAAATAAATTACTTTTTCCTGTTTAAAAATGTTGACTGATAACTTTTGTTTACCTTTAGAGGACAACAGACTTTCTCTTTTTAATTGTGTCAGTAGATTTGTGTCCTGGATCAATTTCTGAGAAAATTACTGTCTGCTTTAAAGTTGAAAAAGTAAGTTGAACAAGTAGAGCCAAATTTGATTCACCTCAGCAATCTTTTTTTAATTTTTTACTGATTTGTATTCTTTAAGGGACAAAGAGCAGAGTTTGTTGAAAATTTTTTTTTAAATCAGTGTATAATGATTTTGGGCCTCTCTAAGTCACATTTTGTCAGATTTTCCTTTTTTCAAAGCAGACTCATTCATCAGATGAGCAGCATCGCACCAAAGTTTCGTGGAGAAAGGGAGTAACACATTAGTGGAGCCTCAGATTTTCCACACAGTTAAAGGAGTTAACTTGTCAGGAGGAGCACTACTCCGCCTTAACAGTTGTTTAATGTCCTCTTGCTCCAAAGGGAGCTTTGTTAAGACATCCTCTTTTATCGTGGCTTGAGCATGAAGACTAGCACATTAGAAAGATTTAGAAAGATGTGGAGATTTAGCTGAAATGCACGTCTAGAAGGTTTAACAAAAAGATGGTATGTGTTGCATTGAAGAAAAATTAGGATTCAGTCTTTTAAAGTTTGGGCCATTGTTGAAATCAAGTCAGAGTATCTCAGCGTCTTTTAAAAAAAATGTGTACATACAACGGCATAAAACCAGATAATAGAAATAATGCAGATGTGACGTCAAGACACTACAGGCTTATAGTGTGGACCTTCCCTCAACTTAAGGAAAGTTTAATTTCACTAAGTAAGAGTACTAAGACTACGAGTAAAACTTATTTCTCACATATTGTGCTGGGCAAACACTTGTTTTTTGGGGTTTTTTTGTGCTGGGCAAACACTGCACATCACTTTGGATACTGATTTGGTCAGAGAGTGGTGGGAAACACGGGGACCACTGGGTGGCAGCACATGTTCATGATGTGGTATAATGGGAGTCTTCAGTCAGTACAGAGAGCTACAGTCCTGGACCATATACTGTCATTCATTGACATTTTTTTGGACACAGTTTCAATATCAATTTACAACTCACTTTGAGGTTTCTATAATAACTGAATTAATAATGTTAAGACTTGAATCTATAAGTATGTTATGACTTTTAAGACTGAAAACATTTTCTAATCTCATGTAGGAGAATTGTAGTGAAGAGTCCATCTAATCTCCCCGCAATAATCCCATAAACAATGGTGGAAAGTAACTAAGTACATTTACTCAAGTACTGTACTTAAGTACTGTTTTGGGGTACTTGTACTTTACTTGAGTATTTCCATTTGATGATACTTGATACTTTTACGCCATTTTTACTACATTTTTTTTGACAGCTTTAATTACTTCTTGGATGAAGATTTGACACAATGGATAATATAACAAGCTTTTAAACTACAACACATTGTTAAAGATGAAACCAGTTGTTTCCAATCTTTTTGTCTTTTGACGTCTTACAAAAAGTCGGGGTCACATTTCAGATGTCTGTGAGTTGTTAACAGCTCCACCACATAGTGATTTTTCCCTCTAAACTTTCTCTCTAAATTTAAATGATCCAATATTTCACCAAAAATCAAATATGAGACAAAAACTCCAAAAACTGATAACAGATTTGTGTATCAGAACTTTGTTTTTTCTTCTTTCCTCTCCCATTAATCATCTCACACCCCTCAGATTTATCTGGTGACCCTTTGGAGGGGTCTGACTCCCAGGCTGGGAACCAGTGGACTAAACTAGCAACCTTATAAAGTAGTTGAAACTAGTTCCACCTCCAGCAGCAGTAACATGCTGATGCTTCAGTATTACTAATCTAATGAGGGACCAATACTTTTACTGTAATACTTTAACTACTTGAAGCTGATAGTACTTATGTACTTTTACTCAAGTAGGATTTATCATGCAGGGCTTTTACTTATAATGGAGTATTTTTACATTGCTGTGTTGGTACTTCTTCCGCCACTTCCTATAAGGAGTTCATGGTGCAGTGATATTTGATATATGCATGATGTTAAAACTTTACAGTTGTTATCTGTTTTCTCACAAATGAAGCTGACAGCAGTTGAGATAATGGCTTTGTGATGAAGAGGTGTGTGTGTGTGTGTGTGTGTGTGTGTGTGTGTGTGTGTGTGTGTGTGTGTGTGTGTGTGTGTGTGTGTGTGTGTGTGTGATAAAGGGTTAACAGCGTCCGGCCTCTGCGGGCTGTGATTGGCCCGCAGCTGCAGCGCTGGGACGGACAACAAACCTCCGCTGTGTGCGCACTCGCTGGAAAAGTCACTTGGTGGACGAAGCGGACTACACAGACTGGACTGCCCCGTGGTGTTTTTTAATTAGCATGTGGGACTTTTACTGCGATTTATGGAAGTTTCCCGTTTGATTCAGCCCTTGAATCCGCTATTTTACCCTAGAGACGAGCGCTCGCAGGTCCGTTAGAGGTCCGGGAAGAGTCGCCCACTGACACTGTTGATTCATGGACTCAACACGGACTTCAGCTGAAAGCATTTCTGTCAAGAGGCTGATACGAGCTTGACTTCATTCATTGAGCATCCAGGTATGTCAGCTACATAAATAAACTGCTCCTTTTATCTCTTTTTATTTAACACGACCTATTTCTGTGCATGCTTACCCAAGCTATAAGTGGGCAGCAGTGATAGTTTAATGCAAGTACGGCTAATAGAAACTTGCAAAAACAAACGTTTTCATGTACAGTTTAAAATCTCAAACCTTTGTTAGCTATTTGAATAATAAGCCTACTTTACAAGGACTCTATAAAAAGTCCCAGACAGCCCTCAAACCAAAGTGTCTGACCGTAGTTGGACTGTAGCTGTAATGTTACTATTTATTAACTTATTTGCATTTTGACCCCACTTTGGGTCCATTTTAGACCATTCAGACCTTCTCACTGACTCCACAAGGTCTATGGAGTCTAGTTTGGGAAGCAACTAAAGAAAAAGTCAGACCAATCGCGTTAGTGATATGGATACTACATTTACTAACTGTAAATGGGAGTATTATTGTCCTGGATAATGATATATTGTATCAAATTTATCACATTGACACTAATGTGTTTTTAAAATGACTGTCCTGTGTGTAGAAGTGGTTTGAGCAATGTATTTTCCAAATGCTCTAATAATGTTGTTAATGTATCTGTGTTGCTGTGTCACTGTGACCGTGTGTCTTTCAGATTTTAGGGAGCATGAAGTCATCTTTGGACAGTATGGTAGTCCTGAAGATTGTGCTGTTCATCTTTGAGGCTGTTTTACTGACCGACTGTGCAAGAGGTGAGAGCTTCATGAACTGTCTCTCATTCTTTATGTTTAATTTAGCGTGTTTTAAAACTGGAAGGTAACTCCAGATTCATGGCTCATTATAGCTCAGATTGACTGGCTGGTTTCTTGTGAGTATGAAGAAAGTCTCAGTTGGCTCTTAACAGTTTTGCACAGAGAAGTAAGAGATGGAAAACTGCAAAAAAAAAACAACCAAAAAAACCTCTAAACAGAACCCAAAATCAACACAGGGCAGGGGAATGAGAGAGGGCAAGCCAGTCTCTACCCCCAGTTTGTGTGTGTTGTAGTCAGGGTAGTGTGTGTGTGTGCACATTCACTACAGCTAAACCAAACAAACATCATCCATCAGCTTCCCAGGGTGAAAGAACGCAAGTCAGTGTAAAGAGTCCAGCTCTCCCGCGGCTGGCCAAGAGACTGCCTCACTTCAGCCTGTGTGTGTGTTTTTTTTTGTGTGTGCTCATGACCGAAAAAGTAGTGAGAATGGGAGACCTCAGTCTGACCACAATTCACTACACTGTTTATTGTGCCAGTATCAATACTTTGCTTTATAAAGACAACTTGCAGTGAGCTTGTCAACAGGTCATGAATAACTGTCGAGGCAATTTCTATGATTTCATCCACCGTCACTGACTACTGAACCATGTCTGATGCAATCCAGTGGTATGAGTCAAAGACCGAGGCAAAATTTGAAACTTCAGGCTTTAAAGAGAGAGATCTGAAAGCCAGACACATTTCCCCGGAAGACCATGCACTGGTAAAACAAGCAGGCTCCATAGCACTTTCTTTATTCTCCCGCTCAGCATGGTAGTGAATTCAAGAGGCGTCTGATAGGTACAATACCTGCATGTGGCTATCAGGGTTTGAGGTAGAGGGGGCAGGAGGGGGTTGGCGGCAGTTTAGAGGGGGAGATTTGATCTGTGGTCTGTAGACAATGCTTCATTCACAGCGTGGCCGCCGTGCCTTCACGGCACGACTAAACCAAAAGTAAACAAGACGTGAAGGCTAAATAAGATTAGACAATTTTGTATGTTTACAGATTAACAGATGTCAGTGAAGGAGAAACCCAAAGGGGAATCTGACAGAGAGGCGGGGATGGATGGCTCTGATTTGATTCAGTTTCAGACAAAAAGGAAGAATTTACAGCCTGGTTTTCATAATTTGTCCCTCAAAGTGGTTGCAGATGCACAGACTGATAGACACATCAGCAGATATGTAGTTGGCAGACAGTCTGACTGAGATGATTTTGCACAATGAGAGGTCATTTTGCCTGCGAAGTGTAAATATCCCAGAGTCCTCCCAGCAGAAGCACCGATACAGTGAGTTCTGTGTTACAGTCCAAATCCAACAGCTTGACTCTGACATCCTGTGAAATACAGTCAGAGGCTCTGACTTTTTTTTTTATAGTGAAGCAAAGGCCAGCAAAGCTGTAAAACTGTCCCTGTAAAATTTAACAATGTATGATGACATCTTTGACAAATGTAAATTAAATTATAAAGGGCAGGCCTCCTTTGACTCATGTGTGAAACAGGAAAAACCTACTGGAAGTGTTATCTAAACATTTCAAACAATGCACCTGAGAAGTCAGCGAGTTTGGGTGAACGATTTTAAGCCTGTTGCTGTCAGTCACCCCCCCCCCCCCCCCACTGGAAAGACTTTGCGACTGGCCAAGCAAGAATTATTTCTTAAGACCCCCCCTCACAGGAACCCCTGCACTTCCTCTGTCCCTGTGCCTTTCCTCTCCCTCTGGTGCTCCGCCACCCCCAGCAGCTGGAGGAGGTGCTCAGTGATGTGTCCCAGCAGAGCCTCTAATGTGGTGACAGGCCCGGGGACCACTGGGCTCCACTGACTGTGGAATGCAGCAGCCTTGAACATATGGACCTACAGAAATGCACCCTGGGAGAAAAAGAGAGGCACCAGGTGTCTCTGTTATGTACCGGGATTAATTAACAATGAACACATACACACAAAGGCCAAACGGTGTTGTTTTGATGCATTTTAATCAGAATCAGGTGAATGCTGCGTCTTATACAGTCTTCAGTCTTTTTGTGCATGTCTGTGAATCTATTGCATTCAGTACCGCACAAATGTTCGCTTCACCTCTGGAGACATCTGGACAAATTTAAAGCATGCAAACTGCTGTTGGAAAATATACATTTTATAGGAGAGTTACATCATGGTTTCATAACAAGAAGGTACTATGAGATAAATTGTATGCCAAGCTCTTTTAAAATCACAAGGCCATTTGGCCTCATGACAGTTTTCCATTTCCTTTAACCGTAATGAGGCTAGTTTCTCAGTAACCAAATGCCCCAAAGTCCTCTTATTTTTTTAAATAGCTCCTGAATAGTAAGAAGGTGTAACAGTCGTGTTCTGGATCATGGGCCCAACTGGGAATAAGACTGAGGGGGGGAGAAAAGGAGAAAGAATTACTCTTAAATAAGGCTCTGCTGTGCTGCTGTGTAAGATGTTTATGGTAATCCCTGCATGATTCACACATGAATGCTCCATTGAGGTATTAGAAATAAAATCAGCGTCATGTTAAGTTTTGTTCTTCTGCCCACACCAAACAGAAAAACTCAAGCCAAGTCAAACACCTCTCGTCTTCTTCACTACATCACCTCCAATCTCTCCCAAATTCAGACACCCAGTACTGCCCGCCGTCCTTCTTACACATGTCCTCTTTCTTATTCCCCCCTTCTCTCTACATTTCCTCGCATTTATTACCAGTGTTAAGTTGAAGGAAGTGAGTTAAGTTAATGTGCTGTCGTTAAAACAAGGCATGAGCTGACCTTTACTCCCACCCAGCCTTTCTCAGCTCTCCATAGCCCCTATTTTTCAAGTCTGGGTCCATTTGCAGAGAACAATGGATGGATTATTATGTGTGGCAGTCCCCCAGGTTGGACAGGGCAGCAGTAATTCATTTTAAACACTCCTCATCCCTGTAGACTGGACGTATTTGCCATCTATTAGAGCCCACAGCAGACGGGGGACTCACTTTGCTGAGGCGCTGCCATTTAGAGGTGCGTGAGAAGAAGTTACGAGAGTGAGCAAGAGCTGGGGGTTTTTTGTGTGTGTGTGTGTGTCTGAATATATGCATGTGTTTTATTAAGCAGCCTGAAATTGCCCTGAGAAAAGTCATGATAATGAGAGATCCAAGGAGAGCAGAGCAATTTGGAAAACCTCAGAGGTATACCAACAACTATTCCCGCTCCACCTACTTCTCCTCCAAACCAGGTGGAATTAATATTCCTTCTTGCTACGATCCCTGGTTTTTCTATCACGGAAATATATAACAATCCGTGTCCCCCATCTATCACCACACGCCGCTGACCCCGTCAGTTCAGGAGGAAACATTCGGTGAGAGGAATGTGTCAGACTTCACCCCTCGCTGGGGAAAGAAAGGAAAGGGCTGTAGCCGTGATAAGTAGTCATAATGGAGGTCAGTTGGTGTTTACTTTAGCAGGGTCATATAATCCTCGTGAGCAGCACTCCCTCATTGACTGACTTTAATGGCCACTTCAATTAGCATTCATGTGGAATTTCAACAGGGCATTGTCCACTTTCAGTATTTGTCCTTCTCAGCTGTATGCTAATGCTCAGACGCACATGAGGAGAATTTCTCTTTATTCTTTTCTGTGTTTTTGGATAAAATCCTATTGACTACATGTATACAATGCTCATTAGTTTGGGCAGTTGGCTCAGGATGTGTTTTCAGACCACACACACTCTTCCTGCTGGCTGAATGGATTTGGGTTGAGTTAAATAGAATTCCTTTTGCTCCCGTTAACCTTCGCAAAACCCACAAAGCCGCTCACGAAAAGTCAGGCAATCAGCATTCAGATGACAATCAACCACTTTGACTTGAACGATCTACCAGACATATGAATAAAAAAGATTTGTGCTAATTGACAGCTAGCTGTGTTGGTTGGTTGTTAAATAAGCATCTGATGATACTGGACACTGCTTAGACTCCACAGGCCAGGCTGCTGTGTTACACCCTTGGCCTTAGAGAGTGGACTGAGTGGCTGGAAGCGAGCCCGTAGGTGGGGGTGAGGGTCTGCCTCACTGGAACCTTACAAGTGACCTTACAATAACATTTCAGCCCCACAGTGGGAAGTGTTTGTCTTGCGCAACCCCTCTTTTCTAAGCCTCCTTCATTACTCCAGTGCTCGCTCTGTTTTCTCTTTTTCTTGTGAGGAGCCAAGTCGTGGAGAGACCCCCACCCCCTCCTCCTCCTCCTCCTCCTCCTCCTCCTCCTCCTTCCTCTCCTCCCAACCATCTCCCCTCCTCCTTCCCCGCTTTGTACTCCACAGCTGTTCACTCAGTCACTTTAGTAAGTGAAATGATGAGATTCCAATTGCTCTCCTCTTTCACCCCTCAACAGGAGAAGCCAGTTTGGTTTTCCTGTACATTTTAACATTTAGATTTATGGTTCGGATCGCGGGTCTTCATGCAGCTGCAGGCAGGGGGTGCAGAATTAGAAACTCCTGCCGTTTTTGAATCTTTTTTCTTTCCTCTCCATAATTTTTCTTCAGCGCTGCCGTCTCATTGTACTTCCCCTCTTTTCAGTGTTGTGCCACCTTACACAAAAGTACCTATAGTATCACTATAGTATCACAACAAAAGTGCCATGACAACCTTCTTCTGTCTTGACAAAACATAACTATACTGTATTTATGAGATGGTGGCCTTCGGGATGTTGCTTGGACCGAGCAGGTTTGGACAAGTTGGATGAGAGTTGACATTGTGATGTTAGTGAATGAAAGGCTGATTTAAACTGCAGAAATATTATCTGCCCCATCTTATGTGTGCTTGTTTGCTGTACTTGCCACAGCCTGCTTGAATCTGTGCTGCTGTAGTCTCACGCTTACTTATCAGAATACCAAATCAGGCAGACAGGACGTGCCTGCCGCGTGTCATTTGAAAATGAGCTTCCTTCTTTGTTTTTCTTACTTCTTTTCTTCCTTCTTGACAAGTCTTTCTTGCTCTCCCCTCTGTTTATGATATTATGTAGCAGTTGTGTGTGTTGTATGAGCTTGTTGGTCGTCTTTATAATCTGATGCCAGAAATCGACACTGGAAGTTTTTCCCCATTCTTTGTTTTTCTGTTAACACCACCTCCTCTCTCTGGGGATTTCATTAGAAATCACTTGTTGTCCTGACAAACCCTCACAACACACACACACACACACACACACCAACCCTGCTGTTCTGCAGTTAAAGGTTGATTGAAAGTTATGGTGGTGGCAACAGCGATGGCTGGCCGGGCCTGAAGAAAGCCGAGCCAGGGACCAGCTGGGATAACGAGCTCTGAATGAGGCCTCCGCTGCCTCTGACACACACTCCCTCCCAGTTTCTATCTTCCTCTCCTTTGAGCCCCCCCAACTCTTTCAGTTCACCTCCGATGAGCTTCAATGAGACCCCACATGGCTTTTTGGCTTTTTCACTCCCACTTTGTTTTTCATTAGGGATTCTTTTGAGCAACCTCGGACATTCTTTGTGCATTGTCCCCCATTGAATGAGGTTATAAAAGGTCTGATAAGGGCGATTGCTTGTCACAGTACGTCAAAATAGGAGCTTTCGCTGCAAGAGTGTAAGCTGTCATGGTGGAATTTGTTTGCACCCGTTTCCAGCGGCAGTCTCTCTCAACACTGCAGCAGAGGCGAGGAGGCAAAGAGGCCCAGATCTTTCATGCAGGGGACCCGTTGCATCTGTAATGAATGGAAAAAATATGTCCCCACTTTGACTTGAAGAGTGGAACAGTACGAGGGAGGAAAACTCATTTCAGAAGCAAGGACTATAATCTGTCATATTTTATAGCAAGGCTACTGCTATCCCAGACTGGAATTCTGCACCATGCAGTGAAACTGATTTGATTTCCTCATGCATGGGGATGTGAGTTTGGGCCTTGGATCAGCCCCAATCTGGATGTACTTGGAGTTAGAGGCTTGGCAGATGGGGGCACTGCTCCATTTATACTGTTAGTTTGTGTCAGTATTGATTATTAGGTAGTTCTTTTTTGCTTACTGTGTCATTTTTAAAGACATTTTTGCATTTTTCTTAAATAATTGGAAATATGAGGATTAGATGATGTGAGAGAAGTCCCTGCAGCATTTCATCTAGTCTGGTCATCAGCTGCCTGTTTCTGTGCAGGGCACCTTTGTAAAAGGACTGTATAGCTTAGTGTGGACAGTTGATTAATAAAGAGCGAGACAGCCAGACTGGCAGACAGAGATGGATAGAGGGCAGTGACCTTTGTACAGCTCGGTAATAAGGTGAACTGGGAAAGCACTGAACAAATTGTCACTCTGAAAGGGCGAGTACCACATCGTAATGACAGGCTCAACAGCTCCATGATGACAGATTGATTTCAGACAATATTCCTGGATTGTCAGGAGGCCCCATTGCTGTCAGTGAGAGCTTTGCCAGTTCCTCCGCCCCCTCCCTCTGTCTCGCCTCGCCTCTCTCCCCCCTCTTTCTCTCCCCGCTCTGTCTCGTCTGTGTCTCACACGCCTTTCTCTATCCCTCACCCGCTCCTTTCCTAGCCTGTGCCCTCCCTGCCGCCCCTTGTCTGAATCGCTCCATTCTGCCCAAACACTCGGGCGACATCACGGTCTGTCAGTAGTCCTCTCCTGAAAAGGCCTTGTTGACAAAGGCGCTGGTGTAAAGCGCTTCCCAGTGTCATGGAGATTGGCCGATCCTCAAACTGTACGCTGGATGTAGGGTTCCTAGAGACGGAGAAATGAGGAGCACTCAGCGCCAGGCTCGGTCATCATCATCATCACACAGATTGTGACCAAAACAACACACAGAGTCATACACTGGCCTGTCGGTGACACCGTGTCTGGCTAAAAATGGTCTTGTTTACAGCAGCTTCTCTGCCAGTTAGTAGTGCATCAGACCAACGCAGAGCAACGGTAACTGGACTTAATAAGACATCTGTATCTCATTCTGCACCTCCAGACTGGACTCCGACTGTGTGGACTGAACACAATGAGCTGAACACAGGTTAAATAGTTAGTTTTCCCTGCTGTGGAATGCAAGGAAGTTAAAGGAGGCACGCAGGGAGTGGCAGGATGCTCCTCGCTGTTGACTGATGATGGAAGCTGTGAAACAACAACAACAGAGTTCCCGTAGTGAAGAGGCAATGTAACGGGCCATTGTTTGTATTGTCCGAGAAGCAACTTTTTTGTCTTGTGTTCCTTTTAAAACAAAGCAATTTCCTCTTGTGACCCATCGTTATCAGTTGTATATACTTGTGGGATATGACCAGGTCAAATAGAAATGGCCAGGGTTTTAAACTTACAGAGTGAAATATATGTAGCACAGATGACAAAAGCTGATATCTAATGCTTGCTCAGATACAATTATTTATTCTTCAAACAGATTCTGAGACAGGTTAAGTTCCGGTATGGCTGCTTGTGTTGAGACAACATTTAACATTTGAGATATCTGGATTCTTTTTAATAAATGAAAAAAGGGTTTTGTAGGAAAAAAAGTTAATATTCCTCAAAGTATCAGAGAACATACAAAGCACTTACACTAAAGATACACAGCCCTTCGAAAGTGAACGATGTTTGTTTGCTTTCTTTGAATACATTTTTAGACCTGAAAAAGGAAGATTATTCATGAATTCACACAAAAATATTAAATGCAGTTGTTCCTGACCTTTTTTGGTGTGCACCCAACAGCAATGTCTGCTTGTGACCCCTAATCATAATTTGTGGTCTGTGAACACTTCATCCATATAGTTGTTTTACCTTCTCACATTGTTGAAATATATACATTTAGTATTTTACTAAAAAAGAAAGAAAGCATTAGAGAAAAGTCTGAGAAAATGAACATAATTTAGTATTCAAGACACTCTTTCTTCTTTGTTATATGAATTTAATCAATATGTGACCAGTCCGCCTTGTCTGCAGGACCCCCTTTGTGGCCCCAATCCCCAAGTTGGGAATCATTAGAGTAAAGGAATATCAAAAAATAAAAGTTGGAGAATAAATGTTTTTTCCTGCCTTCTTGTCCTGTTGATTGTCTTACAACTGCACCTAGAACGACTAATCGATGAATCACTAAAATAACAACAGATTAATAAATAATGAAAATAATCATTAGCTGCAGCCCTACTCTCAACCCCCTCAAGAACATATTGGGAGCCAGTGCTCTGGGGGAAGGAGTGTGTGGTGTTTAATCTTTGAACACTCTTTGTTATTTGAGGTAAATGGACCACAGAACAATGTCATTCATATCGGTGTATGTTTGTGAGTGTATGTGTGACAGAAAGGGTAAGATACAATATTCAGGTGGTCCAGAGCAGCCCAACATGTGTGAGCGTTCACACAATGTCCCATTCAGTGCCAAGTGGTCGGTCTATCTCCAAACACATTAGACAGACAGTAATGAACAGGTGCTCTTTGGTGCCCTGCTTTGTACTGGAGAAAGAGGTCTGTTCGAGTGTGTCATGTGGCTGAGGCTGAGCCCAAGCCAGGGAGCGGGGTGTGAGATTGTTGGGATTCCTGGTTACTGCCGCCTGGGCCCACCTAATCCCCGCTTCACTCCCCCATGCAGC
Source organism: Scomber scombrus (assembly GCF_963691925.1). Lineage (NCBI taxonomy): Eukaryota > Metazoa > Chordata > Actinopteri > Scombriformes > Scombridae > Scomber > Scomber scombrus. Next base: position 14,919,748 of record NC_084988.1, on the reverse strand, counting down.
CTTCCTCTCCTTATGAGCTGCGTGTTAAAGGAGGCCTCTCTGCCTCTGCTCCCCGCCACTCTCTAAATCAACCCTCCTCACTTTAACCCTCACCCTACTTCTCTCCTCTCGGCTTCATTTTCCTTTTCTCCCCTCCTCTGACCCCTCTTTCTCTGTCTCTGTTTGTCACTCTATCTGGCCTTTCTCTCCCTTCCCAGCCTCCCTCCTGTTGCCTCTTCCCTGATAAGTGGCCCTAAGCACACACTCAGCCCCTGTGTGTGCACCGGGCCTTAGCCTAATGGAGTGAGATAAAGCGACTAGAGTGCCACTCACTGTGCGCTCTGTATGACGGGGCAAGACCAGTGAATTACAGACTCACATTTGCATGAAAAGTTATGCCAGTGAATTAGTGTGTTTATTAAGAACATTTAGGAAAGGTTACTTTATCTGTCATTCCTTCAGAAACAGAGTAAGACAGTGTTGGGCTATTATAGGCTTTTGTAGGTTTATATTGATAATTTTGGATTTCAATTTCTCCTAGTCAATCAGTTGTTGCTTCATTATATTTGAACAGTAACTTACTGAGTGTGCAATATGATTAACATGATTTTTCTCAAGAATTTCATTTATTTTTTTGACTTTTTTTACATTACACTCATATACTGGCAGGGAATTAGTCGTCTTTTTCTATCTTAAAGTGAACATAACCTGACATGGATAAATGCTTAAAAAAAACACAAGGATAACAAGAAGGGCAAAGAAACAAAAAAATCAACTAAAGAAAATGAGAAAAGGACTGAACTACAGGTGCTGAAGTGCTGTTATGTTGTATGCAGGCAAAGAAAGGCTCTTTGACAGCAGTATTACTAATACAGTAATAACCCATAACTGTGAGCACTTTTTAAAGAAAACGTCTACTCTGTACAGTCGTAGAGCAGGTAAAAGGACATGAACTGATTCACTGCAACTTAAACAGTGTCTAGTAATAAGAAAGAAAATAGCTGCTCCAAACATTATATGAAAGGCCTCTTTTAATTCAGGTTAAAGACTTTCCAAATAGTTCCTCCATACTTTTCCATACCTCCAGAGGCATGGAAAGGCATGGCTTCCTTACGGAAAGTCTTTAACCTGAATTAAAAGAGGCCTTTCATTTAATCAAAGGATCAATAAATCACTGAATGGAGAATTTTGTCCGGGAAACTACCGGGAAACTGTTTAGCTAAGACAGTAAACCACTATAAACCTGACACATTTAGTCTCGTGATCAGTTTAATAGTAGATGATGGTGATAACAACAGGCTCAAACTTGAAATCGCTGCATTTTTGGCGACTGACTGTTTGGGTTGTTTTCATTTACGTGTGTGTTCATTTTTTACAATGGTGACAGAGGTGTCGTTGTTTAATGATTGATGAGCAATATTCAAAAAAATAAACAACATCCGCACAATTTATTGACTGATTTATTGTCGGTGGATATTTGTAACAACAGATGACAGTAGTACAGATTCTACAAAAACACGCACACACATATACACACATGCTTCTGTCCTCCGACAGAGGCAGCAGGGGCCAGGAGAAGGCAGTCAAGTTTAATGAAATATAGCAGCTTAGAGTTCAAAGGCTCCACAGTAGGGCCTGTAAGGGGTAGGCCGCGTGATGGAGATGTTTCCAGAAGCTTTATGACGCTGGAGTAATTTCTCTCTCTCTTTTGATGGGGTCGGCAGGAGCCTGTTATTCTGGAGCCATAAGTGGAAGAAGCAGACGCAGATTCACCGAAAACAAGCGGCAGCGTTATTCCAGCGAGTCTGCTTTAATCAGATAGATTGACTGGAGCATCTTATTCTCTTTACCTCTTTCTTTTTATTCCACCCTCTCCTGCTGCTTCTCTAGTCCCCCTCATGTCACCCAATAGCTCCTCTTGTACCATTCCCACCACCGAAGCAGTTGCTATTCAGCCCACATCAGATGGTGCCGAAGAAAGAGCCATTGTCCCCTCTGGTCTTACCCTGCTCTTATCTATTGATTGGAAAGCCGAGAGGGGAAAATAACAGGTATTGATTACCACACTGGGTGAAGTTGCTGGGCAGGACGTCTGGAGGGGTAAGAAAAGACGGCATTCTTCACCCTCCGCTGCCCCGCTGCTGTCAGAACAGCCTCCACCGCCACTCCACGTATCCCGTCCCCTTTCACCCTGTCACTGCCTCCCCTCCCTCACTCCCTCCCCTCCTCCCTCACCTCGCTGTCTTTCTTGAATTGCCAAGGTGACTCCCACTCCTGCACCCCCACACCCCCCTTTCTCTCTCACTATTTTATGCCGATTTTTATCTTTGCATGTGAAATGTATAGCCAAGCGCAGCAGCAGGCTCTGAACAGAAGCTCCGGACTTTCACACACTCCCGAGCTGCGGTGTCTGCCTCACCTTTTGCCTTCAACCAACCCCTCCATTCTCAAGTGAAGTCACTGGCCTTGGATTCAGTTTCTAGCTTTCATGGTTTGTTGGGGGTGGGGGGAGGGGGTGTTGCTTTTTTTCTTCCCTCTCTTGTTGCTTTGCTTGAACTCTCTTTTTTTATTTTTAAATATATATTTTGGCCTTTTTTTGCCTTTATTTGACAGTTGACAGTAGAGAGGCGGACAGGAAGCAGGGGGGAAAGAGGGGGATATGACATGCAGCAGGGGTCCCTAGGCGGATTCGAGCCAGGGACGTTGCGGTTATGTGGCATGCGCTGCAACCATTCGGCTACCACAGCACTCTGATTTCCTTGAACTCTTCTTACTTCTTTCCATCCATTTTGTTGATTTGTATTGTACAAGTGCTCCAGAGCTTTTAAGAGATGCATGATAGAATATTTCCCTTGAAACACAGGCTCCATTAAACCCCCTCCTCTTTTCTGTTTGAGGTCTGTCTGCTCTTGTACGGTCTACTGAGCTAACGCAGTGCTGCTGAGTAGGAGGAAGCATTCTCCAGCTTCTATCTGTCTCTCTGCCTGTTATCCTTTGTGTAAATACCACATATTGAAGACACTTTCAGTCAGATCAGTGTTTATCTTAGTAATGAATCACTACAGTCTGGCAGTGTGCAAAAGCCTTTTGATGCACAAGAAATTCTTGCAGTTGACTGCAGATTAAGGACTAAAATCCTTTTTATTAGGAGATGTTTACAGTGCTGTTTGAATAACCATGTCCTGCACTGTGTAGACGGTGTTGCGTGCATTATCAAGTTGTTCTCTTTGCGGTTGGTTAAGTTCCAGGTGTACGCTATTGGAGCGGCTGTCATCAGCCAAGCCCAGCCTTTATTGACATGTTTGCAATGGCTAGAAAGACCAAAGCGCTGTGTATTGGAGGAAAAACGCATGTACACATCATTACAAATCCACAGGTGTTTTGCAAAAGAGAAAATAAATGAGGAGAGGGGTGCCAGCATATCTGAACATTGCTGGCAGCCTTTGTAGTCTTTAATTTGTTTCCCCTGTGTTCGTCTTTCTCTTTCATTTGCCTTCTGACATTTCATACCATATTTCCCTCCACGGATGCCTGTACGTCAGATCAACGGTTCCTTAACTTGCTCGCAAGGTTTCGTAAAAACGGCTATATTTAGTCTGAATCACAAGAATGCTTCTTATTGAATGCGCCCCTTTCTCTTAAAATAATCCATCACCAAATTGAGCAAAGAAAAACAGAGCTAATTCTGTGAGTCGCCAGGCCTCCTCCTCCTCTTCCTGCGCTATGAAAGATTCCATTCACGCATGGAGCTCGGCTATAATAAGGAGAGCTGTAACGACGCTGCAAGACGGGAAAGCCCATATGGTCATGTGTATCATTTTCCATTTACAAAGCAGCTAACAATTCAAACAATTTGAGTAAACACTCACCAGTTTGTCATAAATCTGGCAGATTCCCAGTCATCACAGCCTCCGTAGAGCACCATAATGCTTAGTTCAGCAACCAGGAGTTAGCCTCAGAATACTGGAACTAAAACAGCAGAGAAAAAGTGCAGCTACAGTACATTTTTCTACAGTGTGGTTTGATTACATGTTGCATTCGAATATCTTAAACTGTGTATCTTACAATAAAGCAGATAAGGCAATAATTCTGCTTTTCTCAGATTTTTTCTTATTTTTTGCCACAGTGGACTTCTGTGTGGTTGCAGTGCTTTCAACTCCAAGGTTAAGGGAACCTGTCCTTGAGAAGGAGGAGGTGGAGAAGGCGGAGGAGAGTCCCTATTGAAGAGAGGATCGCGGTCATGCACACAGTACAAACACTTATTAAGTTATTCAGACGTTGTCCTTGATTTCAGCACCTCTTCAAGCCCTGTTTTTCAAAAGGACTTCAAAAGGTTTTTTTAAGAGCGGAGATGGAGGGAGGAAACAATTTGTTGCACATTCCATGAACTTTTAAGCACCAGCCAAAACCTTCTAGTTTATTAAGCCAAAAAGCTCAAACTCAAAAGCTGGAGTGGTCCCGTATAATCCACGTTCAAGATTATGAAAACCTTTATCACGATTATGCCTGAACGAAATATATAGTAACAATCATGAAAATCCCAATGAAATTAAAGTATACACCAGTCATACAACAAAATAAAAGATGCACGTTTAAAGGAATACCCTAGTTCGGGAAATACATTTATTTGTTTTATCTTGAGAGTTAGATGAGAATATTAATATCACTCTCATCTGCCTGCTAAATATGCAACAGCTAGCTTGTCATAATGTAACAAAATCCACCTACAAGCATTGCTAAAGCTCATCAATAAACATTCTATCTGGTGCTGATATAACCTTTAGACAGCCTGGCTAGCTGATGAGCTGCGCTAACCGTCTCCTGGCTGTAGCTTTATATTTAGAGCAAAGACAAGAGATCATTTCATCTAACTCTCTGTAAGAAAGAGCATATGTGTGTTTCCCCAACTGCTGAACAGTTTGTTTAAAAAACATCACAGCCTACTAAACTTTGCTAATCTAGCCAAGGTTTTACTGCATCACCAACATAAACGCCATTTGACCTTTTCAAGAAAAACACTAAAAGAAACTCGGACAGCTAAAATTAAACAAGAATCCTCCACTTGAAGGTGAGCGCTGAGCACACAAGAAGTGTCCAATGCTCCAAAAATCAAACCTTTAGAGGTTTTCTATTTTTTAAAATTTGAAAAATATATAATAAAGGCACTGTTAACCTCAAAGTCATTTCCTTTCAGCTTTTAGAAAGCTTTGTTTGACAGTAGCAGTACCTTTGCAGGGTCAATGTGTTTTGGCACTTTGCTTGAACCAAACCTCTGACATGAATCAGGCATTGTCAGTCCCCTCCATTACTCTAAAAGGAACACATGATTGAGAGCCTTGTGGGACCATACATCCCATAAGGAGATAACTGAAGCCTATTTGTTCAAGATTTGACAGAAATGTATTTATGTTTTTACAAGGCGGATCAACTCGGTCCATATGAACCCCGAGCAGCGCCAAGCCAATGCTGTGACCTGTTTGTGGTCCTAAAAAGCAGAGGCTGCAGAGCAGAAACTGAACAGTGAGCGCCTCTGTTCTGCTTTCCTGGTAGCAGTGAGGAGTGAGATATGGGCCAGCTGACAACAGCCAAAAAGACTGCGGTCGCGTTTTCTCCACAGACATAAACAATGACACTTCCAATTTCCTGTGCACGCATTGGACCAGGAAAGGCCATCCACCGAGAGGAAGGAAAACTCTGAGTGTGTGTTCATGCTTGGTTGAGAAAGACATAGAAACAAAAAAGGAAAGGGGCTTTTACTGGGTTACGCTCACAAGTTTCCCTTTTTTTCCACTTAGTTTTGTGGCACTGTATAAATCTTTTTTTTCTTTTTGAGTCATTTAGAAAATACGAGTGCGTCCAGATTTGATACCGTCAGAGGTTGTGACCTAGCAGTCCAGATGTTGTACCTGCAGCTGAGATACATCTGTCTACAATGTGATGAATGAAACGTCCAGATGGAGTTACCTGTGTCAACTTCCCCCACTGCAGCCCCATCAGTATAATGAAGTTCTTGTTTACCATATGTGTGAAATGCACCACAGGAATGTGCCTCGGTGTGTGTGTGTGTGTGTGTGTGTGTGTTTGAGTGTGTGTGTATGTGTTGGGAGAGGCCATGTGTACTTACCCTCCCCATTGTTTTTACTGCTACCAGACCGGCCATTTGTTCTGCGGCACAGACTGCGCTCTGTGTACTTTTGAGGGGTGTTGCAGCTATAGGGTTTGGTTGCATGTCTTCCCCCTCTTTCACTCCCCCCTCATCCTCCTGTTTCTCTTCAGTGTCTAGTCCGCTCAGTAAATCAGTGTTTTGTTTAGTTTTTGGTGGGGTGAGGGGGTTAGTTCATGCCTGGTGCTGTGCGAGCAGCAGTGCAGGACCCCTAACACCATCACAGGGTGTTTCGGCCCGCTCCACTTCACCAGATCTGAGGGAGCAGACCTGAGCCAACTAAGAGCAAGGAGAACAGGCTGCTGTCCGTCTCACTGCGACCCGCCCCCCTCATCGCTTTGATCTCTTGCACGCTACGCAAAACCAGAGCCAGAACACTTTACCCTCTCTGTGCAGGCACTGAATGACAGGCCTTGTCCAATTATTACAATCTGGTTTCAATATTTCTGGGTAATCAGACAAAAAGATGACAAATTACCTCTATCTCATACCATCTGCCCATAACCCAGCTGCTTTTAGAGCTGTTTAGTCAGGAAAATTCAGATAGTTTGGTTAGTAAATCCATCAAATTTAGTGGCTAAGATTATGTTTTGGATATTTGTTTGATAGAAAGGATGTTTTTCTGTTATACAGTAAACAATAAACAAAACTAAAACTGACTTTATAATATGTACGCATCACATTTTTTTCCATAGAACTTGATAAGTAGGGTGAATTTCCGCAGTTTTAGAGCTGCTAACCCACCTAAAAGTCTGGTTCATATTTTTGGACGGTTTTATGTATTGTGGTCCAGATCAGTGACTCCCAGCCTGAAGGGTTTGGAGCTTTTGATCTTATGACATCTTATTCATGGAAATGTAGATGTTCAAATTTCCATGACAGCTCCTCTGAGCACGTTAACGACTAAATTTGAGATTGAGATGGAGCTCGTGGTGAGATTGTTTTGCCAAATAGAAAAAAAAAACATATAATTTGTGGCAAAATGTTGTTTTTTTCTTTTTAGGAATCTGGATCTTTCCTTTTTTTACTCTTGAAAAATAAAAATCTGAGAAGGAACAATCATATCTTGAAGACGTGTGCAACATGTGACAGGAGTCACAATTAATCATTGCTTTGTTTTAAGGGGTCATAGGTCAATAAGGTTTGGAATAACTGGTCTAGATGATGTTTCATTGTATGTTCCCTACTTACGAGAATAACTGTAGGGAATCGAGATGTACTTTCTATGTTTTTGGCACCAAAATGCTTACAGATATAGAATATCATGTAAAAAATAGTATCAGCCCATTTTCAATGTCATTGCTGGCTGCAGATTCAACCACATGATCTGTTTTGCTTTTTAAAAACCATATTAGGGTTTTGAAAAACAGGTTTCATAAAATTTACGGTTATAATCAGTGTGTCTGTGTTTGTGTGTGTGTGTCTCCCGTAGGACCTCCACGGGTGTCCGAGAAAGTCGCACACAGACAGACGGCCCGCCTCGGGAGCCCCATCAAGCTGCCTTGCCCAGTGGAAGGAGACCCTCCTCCCCTCATAATGTGGACCAAAGATGACCGCAACATTCACAGCGGCTGGATCCGTTTCCGTATCCTCCGCATGGGCCTGAAGATCAAGGAGGTGGAGGCAGATGACACGGGCATCTACGTCTGTAAAGCCACCAATGGCTTTGGCAGCGTTCACATCAACTACACCCTCATCGTCATCGGTAAGTGTATATGGATAGATATCTATACAATCTGTTATTCGGGTTTCTGAGATGAGCTCACTGAAGGCTATAAAATGTATCATTCTAGTTTAAAATCTACATTTAATTTAGCATCTATGAAACATAAAGTCACCTGTCTGGTAAGTATAGCCAGAGACCACAGCAGTGAGTTAGTCCAGATTTGTACTCTGAGACTACATCATATTCTGCAGCAGTGTTTCAAAACCATATTTTTAACACTTCGCTGCAGTCTAAAATCTCACCACAGTTCAAATGTTAAAATACAGCATTACCCCTAGAGGTCGAGGTCTAAAACAAGAGGATTTATGGAGGTTTAGTGGTGGATCTTCTCATCTATTGTATGTGTTACAGCCCCTACCTCTCTCTGCCCAAAGTCAACAGCAGCACGGGATATTGTTTCATACTACTTCATCCTCTGTGACTCAATTGGATCTGAACCTCTTCCTTTTCCTGAGGCTACACTCTGTGGAGGCAGGAGCTCTGCAGCTTCGAAGAAACACATCCAATGTAATAGCGCCGCTTTGTCTTCAGACTCTGGCGCAGCTCTTGAATGAGGCCTGAAGGATTAGGTCTGACCGAGCTGTTCAAATGTGTTCCCCGCGTGTGTATTTGTGCATGTGCTTACAGTGCATTTCCTCTGCGCTAGAGCAGAGCATGATGAATGAGCGGAGTGGAGCGTGAAGGCTGTGTTTAGTCTAATTACTCTAAGATGCCTAATTAGGGCCAGAGTATGTGCTCTCTCTCACAGGAGGAGCTGCAGTCTGGTCTTGTGACAGCCGTACTTCAGAGGAACAACCATAATCAGGCAGATGTGGAAAACACAGAGCACTTCAGAAAACGGAGACCGTTGTCGTAAAGCGTGCTTGTGATTCGGGAATAGACCGGACCAAAGTTTATTTTAGTGTCTCCCTCAATATGAAGTTGCCGGTGAGTTCAAAGCGAGGGTGTCTGCTGATTGTGCTAAAATGAACGGTTGGAGATTGAGGCTCAGAGCCAGCTATAATGTCAAGGTTCATACCACAGTTGTGCTATATACTGTACTATCAAAGTCAGACGTGGGTATGTCTGTGTCTGCGCTGCACTCAGAGGTTATTCTGAGTTGAACACATTCAGAATCAATCATGTGACGGATAACCAGTACTGTGTCATTTGTTGTTTGGTTCAAGGTCCTGTTGATTGGATGCTGTCACACTCTTTGGTGTGTTTTGTATTTGATGTGATGGAGTACGTCAGCTTAATGTTTTTCCACTGCAGAAAATAAATGTGGAGTCTTTCAAGTGGGGAACTTGAACAAAGCCTAAGAGGTAAACCTAGCAGAGTCGGTGGGAATATAGATTGGTCATAGTCCAAAAATAAGTTAATTATTGCTGACATTTTAATCAAAACAGAGAATAGATGATGAAGATTTATTTTGGCATTTATGTTTTAATGATTTTAAGTAGTGAGTCACATACACATTATTACAAGTCACAGTGAAGAAATCAAAAAGTTGAAATAAATTAGAAAAGAAAAAATAAGTGTGCTCGCTGCCAAAAAATCACAGTTGAAACATTTAAAATAGTTTTAGCTGAAATGCCAGTCAAAATATAACTACTTTACTACTTAACAAAAGTTAAAACGGCTGTGCTGGAAGAAGTCGAGGTTTCAGTTGATATTCAAGCAGCAAAAGGAGTTGAATGTCAGTCGAAGTGGAAATTGTGCAAGTAATAAGTGCAAGTTCAAGAGTATAAACTGAAAGATAATGGCAGTGGAAAAAATGTCTAGAGGAAAAATAAAGTTTAAACAAAAAAATAGATAAATAAGAACTTGGATGTGCATCCATGAAGGCGAGCACATTAATAAAAAGATGAAGCACATACAAAAGTGAAAGATCCAGTCCACAATTAAAAAGAACGATTAGCTGTGGTTGATGCAGAATGTACATAAATAAAAAAATCTTCCAAACTACCTTTTAATAAACTGAGAATAAACTCACTGGATGCTTTATATTTATCTAATCCTTCGATATCTGGAGCTTCTTCTGTTCTCCATTGGCTGCAATCATACCAGCATAATGACTGAAATTCATATTTTAATATATATTATATACTGATAAAGATGGTTCAGGGAAATATGCAAAGAAGTAATAACGGTCTCTGCTGAAAGAACCTGGTGTTGTGATTTATTTCATACAAACCCAGAGGACAGAAATTAGCTCACAGTTTTGGCTGCGATATTCTTGGAGGAGTTTGTAAGCTGAGAAAGCGCTTGCGCAAACATTAGCAAATATAAATAAGGGGAAAAAACTTTCCCTGACTGTTGTGCTCTTTAAACAGCCTGATTCTTTTTTTTGTATTTGTCTCTGCAGCAAAGCCAAATGCTGTACATACATATGAGATTTATCTTTGCATTCAGTTTGGAGAGTAAAGAGACAGTTGGGAGGTAAAGAATGATGATTTTGATAAATTAAAGCCAACATACACACTCAGACACACACACAATTAGTCTTGGTGATAGATAACAACCTTCTCCCCGCGGTGTGTTTATGTGACAGATCATTTGTCTGGTTTGGTTCTGCTTCTGCTGCAGTGTGACTGAGTGAGAACGAAATATTGAACGAAAACACTTTTAAGACGGCTGTGATGAAGCTGGCAGGGATTGCCGTGACAATCAGTTCAACCTGACTGCATGCGTTGCTCCACTCCCACACTGTGATTACGTTAGGAAAAAAATACCTTTGGAAGTTCAATCATAAGTCTTTCTCAGAAGCATATTTCCATGAGATTTTTATCAGGAGTGTGTTTTTGCCCTTTATGGAGTTACTTAGAGACTTCCTGGCCTGACTCTTAATCCTGATCTGGTTTGTTCCATTTTAACTACGTGTCCTCTGGTGGTGGTGATTGCGTGACAAACAGACTCTACAAACTCACCGGCCAGTCTTCATCTCACAAGAGCACCCCCCTCCTCCTCACCTGTTCCTCCTCGCTTGTCTGTCATCCCATTAGGCGCTGGCAGGCCATCACCACAGCGTTTGTTTTTATAGATAATTGTTCCATCAGGGGTGCATTGCATTCTGGGTGCCTTTTCACTGCAAAGATTAGGGGGCCTCACTGTCAAAATACCCTCAGCCAAATAGTCTGCAATTATCATGAGCAACACTTTCCATTAAGGTTGAATCAGCTAATTGTCAGCCATTTTAATTCAGTTGCATGCAGTTAACTGTAGTGACCTGCTGGGAGGCCAGCTATGCTGCTCCAGGATCAGAGAAGATAGATTATTTATTTGAAACGCTGTTAATGAGGAGTAGCTTCCAGCGTAGCTCTACATACAGTATCCATCATGTGAGTTTATTATTTTTACTGGATCACAGAGCGAAAAAGCCAGAGAAACAACTGCAGTCAGTTATAGCGCCGGTCAGGGGAGAAGGGTCGACAAAATCCTGGCAGCTGTTCAAGTTCAAGGCCCAACGTGGAAAGCATAACTTTTTAAACATCGCCTGGGAGCCGGAGTGGGGAGAGGCGAGCCCCAGCAGAGAAGCCAAGACAGTAAGATAAAGAGACAGCGAAGACATGGAGTGAGATTGGAAGTGAGATGAGGGGCTTGCGGGTGAGGGGCTTACGGAGTGATGTAAGTGTGTGGGGGTGGAGGGAGGGGGTTCCTCAGTGGCTGGAGAGATATCCCTCTTCCCATCTGCCAGCGGACAGGCTGTCCTCCCGGAGCTATCTGAAGAATCTGGTCAGTCAGTGCAACATGGCGCCTCCTCAATCCCTCCAGCTGGCTGTTTGGTCCCTGTTTGGGGTGGTCTCTTGACAACTGGCCCCATCACCTCCCAGCTCCCCCGTCAGAATAGGCCAATGCATGCAGCAACCTCTCCGTCCTCAGCTGCTCAGGCTACAGCAGGCTACATATGAGCATTAACATGGGATTGTCATATTAACATTTACAGGATTGGATTTTAATGTTTATGCCTGCACAGATAATATATTGCAGGGCTAACACAGGACTGGCAGCGCTGATTATTTTTACATGAATATGTTGGCTCTTGCAGCACATTTTTCATTTCACTCCTCTCTGGAGACATCGTCAGGCCAACTGTTGGATAAACTGACCCGTGTGTGACTGATTACATGTGGTAGCTGTTTGGAGGTTTCCAGAGTGTGATGCAAGGCCACTGCGCATAACTTTCCCTGGACATTACAATGTCCCCATCAACATCTGGAGCTCATTGTGACCCTAAACCATCAGGCCTTTTCCTGTGATTCAGCTGGCACAGGAGGCCAGCAGGGAGTGTGTAGTGACCTGTTTCCTGTGGCTGTGATTTTTGTGAATGAACTGGGAGGGGATGGCGTCAGACCCCAAACACTTGTAGCGAAGCCATGAATGGATTCAAGTTGTATGGAAGAAAGCTGATTGCATTCAAACAATTTGATGGTTTGACTGTGAGCGTTTACATGTTCTTGAATCATGACTTCTGTAATTGAATTAAGTCTGTTTTGATTTCATTCAGTATGTAACGTCTGTTTTCATTTGATCACTGGTTCCATGATGAGATGTAGTTTTTGTACACTTTCCAATACACAAGAAGAGGCTCCTCATATATATTTCAGACAGACACTCCTTATTTACTGATTATTTTACTTTTCAATCTTCTTAAAATAACAATCGTAAGACAGTCTACCTCGCCCCTGTCTGCAGTCTAGTGAGCCAACATTGTGTAAAGACAATAGTGGCAAGGGATAGCATTAACAAGACAGACGCATAAAGGGCGCCATTGTTCCCCAGAATTGCCAAAAAGTAGAGAGGAAATAGATTCAGGGGGAAAAAAAGTCAAAAAGAAAACCCCGGCAGTGTGGGACCATGTTCTGTTTGGATTGGGAGGTTCAGGAACCGGGAGGAATGCGTAGAGCCCAAGTGAGCAACAGAGAAATATTTCTTCCCGTGGAGGTTGTTTTTTAAAGGAATGGGTTATTATAGTTGGCCAGTTAAACCCCTTCAAATAGCCATGACATCATGGCTGGGCTTGGTGCTGCAGGGGACAAACAAAGGAGGGTTTGTACCCAGAGAACCCTAGAGAGCTTGGAGGGTTTCGGGGGGACTCAGAGGGAGGCAGAACGAGGGGGTAAGAAGTCACATCTGGCCTCTTTACCTGACCTAATCAAACCCTGAGAGGGAATCAAGTGTGCCAAACTGCATCTAGACATATTTGACATGAAGCGGCACTGAACCTGAAATAAAAAAGAGGTACTCAAGGTATGGTACAGGACTTGCTGGTAGATTTGACTTTTGCCCATAGTTAACTTGGCTTTGTCTGTTTGCACACTGAGTGATACACTGTTAAACTAATGTGAAGAAATGCCTCAGTAGTATCTTCTAAAATCATTAAAAAGCAGCCCTTCTTCAATAATCATCCTCTTAACGTCTGCTTCTGCACAGTGTGGCAGTGATTGGTGCCTAACCCGATCCGCTCTGTTAATTCATCAATGCTTGACTCGATACGCATCACAAACCGTCGATTAGGTTTCACTCATTATATTTTCTCTAAGCCCCGTCTTAGCCCCACTGCATGATGTCAGCCAATGACATAAACTCCACAGCTGTCTCCTGGAACCGGGCTTATGAAAACTGATCATATTACTTCCAAATGCTACAGAGTATGACCTGAGCGTGCACCCCACTCAGAGGAGCCTATCTATAAATGCTAAATTTACACAGATAGAGCCAAGAACACTTCACTTGAGCTCTTTGGTGTTGTGTCGTTGTTGATTTGACACTGTCAAAAGTTAAGAATGGAAAGTTAATACAGGCATCAAAAGTAGCAGAACAGCTACAACATTGTGTTGTAATCTGTCCTTAATATCGCCACATGAGCTGAGAAATGTAGTCATTTAAAAAGCATGCAGCTATTAATAAAATACTACTGTGTAACGCCTCAGATTAAATAGAAGTCTATGCAAAGTACACAGGTCACATCACACACCTATAATCTTTTTTTTTGTAGAAACAGTTCAATAATTTAACTAAATGAATGCATACTAACTTTTTCTAGTGCTTGAGTTGCAGTTGAAAGCTCTGGAAAAAGCAAGGTGAACCTTAATGTTATTATGTCTTTTATAATGACTTTTATTGAAGTTTAACATCTGATTGGGATAAAAAAACAAAGAAAAAACTAATTGACTCTTTGGTATGGACACACATCTTTGTCAACGTTATTAACTCCCACCTCCCTTCTTGATAATTTCTAAGGTGTCTTACTTCTGCCACTGTATCCATTTTACACTAATTTATATTCTGTGCCGAAAGATTTCTTGATGTTTTAGACCAACTGTTGTTTTGCATTGTCAACAGACGACTCAGGATCTGATAAGACTGGACCCGGGGTCACCGATGGAACAGAGTCTGTGCTGGGCACTGATGGCTTGTCAGAAAAACTTGGTAAGTCTGCTGCCATGCAACCTGGAGTCAGTCTTCATAAATTACGTTTTTATGTAACTAAGGAAATCTTCCAAATTTAACATAATTTCCATGCTCCTTGGTTTGCAGTGCGTCCTCGCTTCACCCAGCCCGCTAAGATGAGGAAGAGGGTGATAGCCCGTCCTGTGGGAAGCTCAGTGCGTCTCAAATGCATGGCCAGTGGAACCCCTCGACCGGACATCGTGTGGCTGAAGGACGACCAGCCGCTCTCGGAGCAGAAAGCCGGCGAGGCCCGCCAAAAGTGGACTCTAAGTCTGAAAAACTTGACGCCAGAGCACAATGGCAGATACACCTGCAGGGTCTCCAATCGAGCGGGGGAAATCAACGCCACGTACAAAGTTGAGGTCATACGTGAGTATCCCACAGAAACTGAGCTGAGGGGTGATTACATTGAACGCATACCAGATATGTTCACCTGGAAATATTAAAGCTAACCGATGACGTAAGGCACATTAATATAAGTGATTACTGATGTTTGTGCAGATATACTTTGTGATCTTCTGGACATCGTTGCAGGGGATGATGTAGTCCACGTTCACACAGTGTTAGGTGTAATCACTGTAAAAGTGGGTCTGATTTGGGGAAGAACTGTAACCTTTAAAAAATCTTCTCTCTGATGTACCTACTCCTGACTTCTGATTGCGATCAGCAGGTCTTATTCATATCCTCGCTGCATGGATGAATGTGCTTGTGTAATCATGTGAGGGGGGGGGGGGGGGGGGGGGGGGGGGAGAGACTGTTCAACTCAGAGACCCTCCACCCAATCTGGAGCTGATTAAAGCCCAGCTGTCTGCCAGACCCGCTGCTCCCCCCCGTCCCATGAGAAATGTGTGCTGTACAACCAGGAGCAAAGAAAGAGAGGAAACTAATCACACATACTTCTTGTGTTACATGTGGTATTCTTCCCTCTCTGTCAATTATAAGTTCTAAGCCCCAGGCTAATAACAGTACGGACAACTAAGACCTCATCTATCCACAGAAGACCTGTCATGCCAAAAGATGTCTGTGTGTGTGTTTGTGTGCTGACAGTGTTTCTCTGTGTGTCTGTGCAGAGAGGACAAACTCCAAGCCTATTTTGACGGGCACTCACCCGGTCAACACGACGGTGGACTATGGAGGCACCACGTCGTTCCAGTGCAAAGTGAGGAGTGACGTTAAGCCGGTCATTCAGTGGCTCAAACGCGTGGAGTCTAACGAGGAGAACCGCTACAACTCCACCATCGAGGTGGGAGACCACAGATTCATGGTGCTGCCCACGGGGGAGGTGTGGTCACGACCCGACGGCTCCTACCTCAACAAGCTGCTTATTACCCGAGCCAAGGAGGAGGACGCTGGCATGTACATCTGCTTAGGCGCCAACACCATGGGCTACAGTTTCCGCAGCGCCTTCCTCACTGTGCTGCCAGGTGAGGCCTGTCTGTTAACTGTGGGTCAGTGTTATAAACATGCTGCAGAGCAACACATCAGCAGCTCAGACTGAGATCTGTGCTATCAGTTTGTAGATTGTATGTTGGTCTGTAAGAATTCACGCACATAACACAGAAACATCAGAGGGAATGTACATGAAAATGCATGTGTCAGTAAAAAGTACAAAAAACACCAACACACACAACGTTTATCACCTGTTACGTATTATTATTTTGAGCTAATTTTATGCTGTTATTGGACAGCTGATAATAGAGATGACAAGAAATTAAACTGTGGATCCTGGCTGCTGCCTTAACCACATGGCCAACAAAAAACCTGTCTATTAGTTTTTGATAAGGTTCAGGTTTTTCTATGCATATTAGCTGCTCCATCTATTAGTAGAGAGCAAATCAATCAACAACAATTTTGATAATTGATTAATCCTCAAAAGTCCCTGAAAGCCAATTGTCTGCTTTTTATGTTAAGCAATGGACTCTTACACAAACACAAATTTCTGCCAAACTTTAAACAGTTTTGTTATTTCACATTTTCTGCACCGGTCAGGATTTAGCAGCATTTGAATCAAAATGCGATGATAGTTGTGTTTTTTCTTGCCAGTACTGCAAATCAAATCTTGTTTAAACCATTTCCACACAGCTCTGATAAAGCAGATCAGAGGAGTTTTTAGAGCTTAACTCTTAATAAAAATAACAACTAAAGAAGGTTTTTTTTTCTGAATTTGCCTACATGGTCATGAATGTTCAGTGTCAGAAATCCTTAAGATTTGAAATCAAGTTTTTTGGGGCTTTTAAGTCACTTATTAAGGAAAAATGTTCCTTTCTGCTTTTCCCTGATTCATGTGGTTGTAAAGGCTTTTTTGGGGTTTGTCGGACAAAACAAGCATTTTTCCACAATTCTTTGACATTTTAATTGACTAAACAATTAAACTCAGTAATCAGAAAAGCCTTAAAGTACTTAACCTTTGCAATAAAACAAAACATGGTAGCATTTAAGAATTGGAAACCTTTTTTGAGCTTTCTCTCTTTTTGGCCTGTCTTCTTTTGCAGACACAAAGCCTCCCATCACACCCATATTTTCACCAGCATCCAGCTCGCTCCCCTGGCCTGTCATCATTGGCATCCCTGCTGGAATAGTGTTCATCTTTGGCACAGTGCTGCTCTGGTTCTGCCAGAGCAGAAAACACTGTCCTCCTCCAAGCCCTCCGGCTGCGTCCACACAGGTACTGCAGAGCTCCCACCGGCTGCCGTACCGAGAGCGGGACAGGGGCTACACGGCTCCGTCGTCAAGCTCCTCCAGCCCGGAGAAAGACTGCATGAGCTCCATGAACTATGAGGAGTACCTGGCGCAACAGCAGCTCCTCCTCAGCCAAGGAGGGCCCACCATCCCACCAAAAATCTACCCCAAAATCTACACTGACATCCACACACACACTCACTCCCACGTGGATGGGAAAGTACATCAGCATCAACACATTCATTTTCAGTGTTAGCTGTAGTGCCAAATATCCCCCAACTGACTGATCCAGTATCTTGCAGGGACAACGAGCTGCGGACTGAACAGCAGCTCCTGAGTGAAGTTAACATGGCATTACTCTTTAAAACTGTCAAACTCTTCCCATAGCTGGACAATATTGGGAGACACATGTGGAAAAACAGCGGCCAGTGATACACACCGTGTTACTACACCCAAACGTCCACATTTGGTGCTTTTTTTTTTTTTTTTTTTAAACCTGTCAGATTCTCACACCACTAAAAAGAAAAAATCCATTAAGCCTTGTTGTGCACTTAATACAAAAAGGACAAGGAACTTCAGTGTGTGAGTTTAATCGCAGATATTCAGGTCTTCCTCAGCAGTTCACTTTTCGATTTTCCTACTCGAGGCGTCGCTGAAACACAGAAAATAGATTTTACCTTCCACTCAATCAGCTGTCGGAGCACAGAGGCTCTGTGTGCTCTGCCTGGCGATGAGGATGAAAATGGTACTCAAGATTTACAAAAGGGCTGGTTTTATACTCCTACTCAGGTTGTCCTTTTGTTTGTCAAAGATGCATAATGTTTGAAATGCTGACCACTATCCTTTATATACATTACCCTCCTCCATCCCTCACTTCTGTTCCCCGTTTGTTCAGATATAAAGTAGACTGGTAAGTTTCATGAAGCCTTTTTTTAAAAGGCATGCAAACCTTGCCTAAGACTGCAAGGGATGGAAGAATTATGTTTCAGTGTTAGCTGAATAACTGTCATCATTTTTACTTTTTTAGGTAGGTTTCCATCACTAGTCAGTAGCATGTTGAGATGCAGTAAATGTTTTTCCAACCAGCAGAGGTCTTTTTTGACCGACACCTTATCCAAGAACAGTTAATGAAGCTGTAGTCATTTATAATCAACTTGAGTCATGAATATTTAATTTATTTTGTTTAAAAAAAATGTATCAAAAGTTTATTTTTCAGAGTAAGGCGTTTTACATATCTATGTAATGTTATTAAAGTATACTTTTGTTGTTATGTATAGTACATTTTGTCACCCAGTTTAATCACATTTAGTTCAAGCCATTATTTTTAGATATTTCTGTATGCAATTGGTTATATTTGACAATCTTGTATGATGTACTCTGTTCAAGTCTCAAAAACTAAATCATCTGAAGTTTGATAGTTTGATTAAATGAACTCAAACAAATAGTTGCAGAATTATGTATTAACTCTTTTGCACATTTGAATACACCGTGGACACTAATGAAGGCGTAAAAGTCTGTGTGAATACGTTGCCCTTTGAGACAGTTAGCTGTCCAAAACATGAGCTGTTGGGAGGCTCTGAGTGCAGACAGGTCAGCTTTCTTCCTTTTGAGCGAGTTGAAGCGTCTGCTGAGGGTGACACAGAGGGCAGCCAGCAGAGGGACAGAAGTTAGTGGGATGAATGACTGAATAGATACCGTACAGACACAAGAGCAGTCAGTCCTTTTTAGATGAGTGATGGCCCCTGCAAGACTACACCGAACGACCAGCATCTTTTTCTCCATTTAAGTGAATCGACCCTCCTCCCCCTGGTCCGCACTACCACCTCATTCAACTCCAATCTAGGTAGGATTTCCTTTCACCATTTAGGAAGTGCATTGTCCTGCTCTGGGAGTGATGTGACAAGACCCTGTAATTGCTCAGGAAAGAAGGGGCACATTGTATGAGGCAAGCTCTTGTTTTGTTGTAAGTATTGCAGGATGGGGATGAGCTCTGGCTCCAGACAGGTGAGGAGTGATAACTTCGAATAGCTCGTGTTTGAAGTAGATATTTTACACAGAATTAAAAAAAATGTGTGCTCAACACAGAAATCCTGGTTCCATATTCATGATTAATTCTTTAAATCTAAAATGCAGATATGACTGTAAACACTTAGAATGTCAACACTGCCCTCCAGTGGTTACACATAAACACAACAAAACAGCAATAATAGCAAAAATTCACTAAACTTGTAAATTATCTTTATTAATTTTTTTACAGTATTATAAGTACATTTACAAAGACAAACATAACATACTACACACAAAAAAAATGTGGACAACAATTATAAAAAGAAAGCCAAGACGTAGTATTAAACATAGTATTTACAACTAAACTCAACCCTTCTGGACTTTGGTGATGAGTTCATCACAGAGTTTGGTGAGTTCTTCAGCCTCTTTCTCCTGCAAAAAGAAAAAGTGAAGTGAAGATGATATCTTATTTTTAAAAGACCTCTGCAAGTAATTCACCATTCATCTAATTCATATTTCCACTGACCTTCTGGTCCAGGCTCTTTTCCAGTGACTGCACCTTCAGCTGTTCCCGGCGCAGCTGGGCTTGAAGTGCTGATACCTCGGCCTTGTACCCTGACCGCACCGTAGCAATTTCCTCATTTGCACTGAGGTTGAACAATAAATCATAGTCAGTCAGTCACTGCACATCGTTCAAGGTTTTACACAACTAACAGTAGTATGCTGTGTCTTACTGGCCAATTTTCTCCTCAGCATGGGCTTTGAGAGTCTGGTAGCGCTGCTCCTCCTTTTTGATCCTTGCCAGGTAGTCCTGAGCACAACCTTTCAGGGTCTGTTCATTCTGGGGAAAATACACAACACACAATTAATCACACAAACATTGGTGGCTTTCTTGAAATCATATAAAAAGGGTAAGTATTCATAGTTTAGGACAGTGTTTGTTTCCATCACTTCTTACCTTTTTGTAACCCTCAACCACCTCCTTGTACTTCTCCAGTCTTTTGAACAGGTCAGAGAACGATCTCTCCATGGCGTTCAGATCACTGGACACTTGCTCCTTCTCCAGCAGAGCCTCCTCGAGCTTCATCTTAGACATCGCGCTCTCATTCTCGTGATCATCTGAACAATGACAGAAAATTAGGAAGCCATTTTTTAGAAGGGGGCGTATTATGCATTTCCTTGTTCTCTGTCATTTATACAATGTTGGAATGTTGGATGTTTATTTTAAATATGGACAAAGTTTCAAATAAGGTAAACGTATGTAAAATGTATCTCTTGGAGCAAAAACTTAGCTTCAAACTGCTCTGAACGATCAGTTTCCAATATTTTTTTTCTACTTTGTAAATGAGCCAACGTCAGCTCATGACAGATTTCTTTATATGGTCATCAGCTTCACGCACACTGCAAAAAGTTCACTGCTCCATTCCACTAACATTATGAGCCATGACTCAAGTTGAGCCATTTCCAAGATGGTGGCTGCGTCACAGACGTTCTCAAATTAGAGCTTCACAGTACAGAAATAAGCAATTCAATACCACAATCTTGATCCATACTGGATCAGCACTGCCAAGTTTGACAGTTATATCCGAGTTTTGTGAGTGCTCTGTTCAGGCACCACCCCTAAGTCCCTTTAATACATCATTAGTTCATCAACTCTAAAGTGTGTGTAAAGTGTTCAAATTAAATTAACTTACCTGTCATTTTAGCAATCACAAGCTCAAATCCTGCATTTATTTTCCTGTGTGATAAAACAAAAAAATACGTCAGCTCTCTTAAAATACTGACATAAAGAAAACAAACCTGATAAAAACTACATTAAAATCATGACTCACTTCATCTCTAGACCATCGCCAAGTAACTTGTTATACTTTGCACACCACTGCTCCTCTTTCCCCTTTGCCTGTTTGAGAAAATACAACATTTGAACTTAATGCATTTATTGAGCGTCATCTAGAAAAGCGCCACGCTTTAAGTAAAGGGTTTGTCTGTTTTTAAACTAAAACTAAATTAAAACTAGTCAATTCCTCAAAATAAAAACTGAACTAAAACTACGTAATTACTTGTTAAGCTAATGAAAATTTAAAATATAATAACCCTTCTTACCCCTAATTGCTGTCGAGTTGATCACCCTATCAACAAGCTCTAATGTGGTTATTTTAGACAAACCAAAACAAAGCCACTTCAAATGGAAAAAACAAAACAACAAAAGAGTCTGAAACTACGGGTGTTAACTGTCAAATGACAAAAATTGAACGTCACATACTTCTGCCTGGACCTTAGCGATGGCTGCGTCCATGTCTTTCTGACTGTACTTCAGCATTTCAATGATGGCGTCCTCTGTGTTTGCTGGCTGGGGAAAAGGTGGGACGAGGCTCTCAAGTATTTGAGGAGTCTAGATGAAAGTTAACAGTGTAAATACGTCACATTAGTAGATTTAACAAGAAAACATTGAAGCTTTTCCAACATAACAAACACAGAGTTTCAGATTCAGTCTTTGGTGGCAGCTCAAAGTGACTTACTGGTTCTGTAGCAACATCAAGCAGTTTGAAATCATTTTGAGGCCAATTTTTTGTCTCTTTTTTTGCCATCTGTGGAGCTTCAAGTCTGAATTGGAGAGAGAGAAAACAAGTGGTTAGATTCAGACAAATCTCACTTGTTTTTGTACAGAAAAGAAATTCAGCTGTAACTGAAACAGAAGAACGTCATACTGTGAAAGAAAGGCAGCAGGGCGAGGGACGAGGTCCTGAACACCTGGGCCTGCTGATTTTTTCGGGCTCTCTCTCAGGAGGGGGTCAAATTTAAGGTACAAGGATTGTTTCCTCAGTGCAGACTCCTTAAACTGGCAAAAAAAAGTAAATGTCAAAACTTTTGGGTGATGAATTAACAATCAAAGAATGATTTAAGTTACATGAAAAAAGTACTCACACTGCAGGACCCAAACTGTTCAAGGTAGTCGATTTGTCCATCAAAGTCATTGGCCATGACTAGAGATAAAGATCATACATCAAAATGATCTTTCCTTTTAATCATGCTCCACAAAGTATACAATTTGACTATACAGAACAAAGCACTCCTTCAATAAAAGAAATAATTTAATTTTTATGAAATCACACATAAGTTGGGTGAACCTGGTGTTTCTAAAAACTCCTGATTCAGATTTCCTTGTTGAGCTACACAGTCTACAGCTAATGCTAACGTTTACTTACACGTAGTTCCAGGAACAAACTCCTCATTCAACTCGGACAGGCCAATCTGTGACTTCTGCTCAGATTGAAACAATTCAGAGAGTTCAGGAAGATTCTGCTCGGGTTGTACAGTTTCAGGTTGAAATCCCTTGTCGTGGTCAAAGGAAGCCTTGTGTTCAGCATTCTGTCGTTTCATAATGACATGAAATATTTTATGCTGGAAAAAACAAAACCCACAAATGAAAGTGGATTGGAAAAATGCATTAAGATTTGAATCTAACCTCTCTCACAGCTCCAGTGTCGGGTTCAGCAGTTGGCACGCTCTCATCAGCACTAAAGAGAAGGAAAAATCATACAAATTTGAGGTGAGATGCATCATTGGGTTTGGCAAGTGAAGTGCAAATAAAACCTTGGTACGCTCAGTAAAAACTGTTGACATACCATGATGCAGTTTCTTTCTCAAAAGGCGTATCCGTGTGTTTTAGAGTGGCAGTTTCCGTGGGCACAGGGCCGGATTTCATGCTGCATTTCGGAGAGTTGCTTATGACTGAGTTGGTGCCGAAGGGATTGATGTTTGGGTTGTCAAATTTCTCAAAGTCAAATGAGTAAGAGCTTTTGGGAGCCACGGCGTCAGTAGTATCATTAGCAACAGGCTTCTCTGGCGATTCTTTGTGTGGTTTGCTGTCAGACACCACATTTCCCTCTTTGGATTTTGGAGGTGGTCTTTTGCCAAATTTCTTCACTGGCGGTTTCCGTTTAACCTCATTCCCATCATCAAAATTGAACTCAAGTTTGACTGGGCCTTCCTTGTTCGGGGCAGCAGCTGGCTGGGGCATGGATTCAGCTGCTGGAGGGCTAGCATTAGAGGAAACTGGGGCTGCTGCCTCTATGGGTTTCACCTCAGGACGAACAGGTGCCTCTTGGGCCACCTCAGGTACGTCAACAATATCTGCAGATTTATTTTCTTTAATCTGTGTCTCCTCAGCAGGTGGGTTATTCTCTGCCACCTTTCTCCCGGGGACAGGAGAATTCTGGATTTTGGAACCACCGGTTTGAAAAGGATTCATTGCATCAATGTTGTCAAAATCAAAGTTATAGGAACCTTTAGATGGCAGTGGAGCATCTTCCACAAAGCTGCCTGAAGCTTGGCCTTGATCAACACTTGAGGATATTATAGCTGGTTGTTTTTCATCAGGCGTAGCAGTGCATGAATCGTCTTCCTCGACTGCTGGGACCTTCATCATTGTGACCACACTGCTATCTGTGGAGCTGATGTCGGCGGAGATGTCAGCCAGTGAGTTTTCCACGGATGGGGTAAAGGGAAGTGTCTCATCTAGTGCCGATTCTATTTTGGTGGGCTCTTCCAAGATATTCTCTTGTTTTCCATTTTGAGACTCATTTTGATCTGTGGCAGGGTTTTCAACAGCAGGCCTTGCTGGAGAGAGAACCATCTTATTAGAGCAATTAAATGGATTAATAGCGTCCAGGTTGTCAAAATCCAACTGATAGCCTCCTTTGCTTTGTATTGGCATGTCGTCATCAGGATAGGATGAGAAATCTATAGAAAAAGTGAAAAACAATTGATAATTTTTATCTGCAGTAAGAAGAAAACTCAAGGGGAACAACTATTATGTTGGATGAATTACCTTGTTTGGGTCCTTCAGATTTCTCAGGGGTACCTTGTGGCAAAGTGCTACAAAAAAAAACATCACAGAGTTGGTCACCTAAATTGAAATGTGAATTGGTCACAGGAATGTTGCAATATGAGTAAGATTACTTACTTTGTTACATCCAAATTTAAGCAATCCATTGCTTTCGTACATTCGTCCACACTTGTCATCTTGACAGACTTTGAGGGTGACAGGATTCTTTTAGTCAGGGGGTCTCTTCTTGGAGTCTGAAAACAAACCTACACAAACAAATAATTTGGTCAGTATGTGAAATAAATGATAACTGAATACAAAATCCCTGACTATGCATTGCAAATTTGTGCTACAACATGTCAGAAAATATCCTTTCTGTATCTCTGTCCACACACACAAGGTTTTTCAGTTATTTTGGTTGATTATAATGAGGACTTATGTTAGGCAGAACTATGCTGTAAATTAGCAGAGGTCAAATTTTGTATTGTCAAAGTATCAAATTGCTTTAGAAAAAGATTAGAATGTTGACCACTTGGTGTATGTTCAGTATTTCCTTGAACAATCTAGATGTGAAGGGCAACACAATATCTAATAAACAATCAAAATAAACTGATGTACCTGTACCTTCGCCCCTTTTTGCACAGTCTTGCTGGGCAGGTTCTCTGTCTGACGCAGGATGGAAGGCCTCCCGGTTGGCTGATCCAGGGCAAAAATGTCATTAATTGAGTTGTGCTTTCCTCCAGGGCAGACCCCACGATTCTCATCATTCACGTCGACAGAGCTCATCCTGCGCAAACACAGAAACATATATGTGCTTATGGAGCTGGCAAGACCCAGTTGCCCTCAGAGGGAGGCGTTATCTTAAAAGCTGCACCCAGCTGATAAGACACTTATTGGTTGTGGGCTTTACTGATGTGCACACAGAGAAACATGATACAAAAAACACTAGAGTAAGGATGCGTGTGCCCAAGTCATGTACTTGTGCTTTTTGAAGGACAGTAATTATATGCACATCATCTATAGCAGGTGAAAGCCTATTAGAAAGTAGCAGCAATTTAAAAAAAAAAAAAAAAAAAAAACCCACAACTTACACCTGCACACTAACTCCAAGTCATAAAATTGTAATCAGGACCACAATTTGATCCCACTGCGATTTTTGTCAGGTCAAAAGAATGTCATCTTCATTGCCAATTATTTTCACTGTTATTTCTATAAGGAAGGCTCTTGTGCAGGGTCAAGGGGCTAAAAGCTTAAAGAAGTGACCCCTCTTAAAAAAAGTGA
The DNA here is from genome assembly GCF_963691925.1 of Scomber scombrus. Taxonomy (NCBI): domain Eukaryota; kingdom Metazoa; phylum Chordata; class Actinopteri; order Scombriformes; family Scombridae; genus Scomber; species Scomber scombrus. Next base: position 14,894,653 of record NC_084988.1, on the reverse strand, counting down.
ACCATGGTTAGTCCATGTTTAAAAACTAAGAAAAGCTTCAGCCAGACCCAGTAATGATGTGTGTCTAAAAGTACTTACTCTGGCTAATATCAAATATCAAAACTAAATATAGTGGTTGAGGATTGAGGCCACATGATCTATCAACTCTGGATAAGACAATCACATCATTGTCACTGAAACACTTGGACAGAGGAAGTTAAGTCCAACTGACTAAATGTTAATTTGGCCAAAGCTTACTAAAGATTGTGGAGGCTTTAGATCAACTTGAAAGTGATCAATACAATAGGCTCGGTTATGACAAACTTTTAAATCATTGTCCAATAATACCAGTTCAGGTCTGACTTCGCTGGTAATGTTACTGCGTTAACGTTAACAGTGAGTCCACTCACTTATTTGTAACAGATGCAACAACCAATTTGGACACGTAATTTAGACTAAAAAGTTTTAAATAGCAGTAAACGGAGATCAAACACTTAGTTTAGCGTAGCAAGCTTAAGGTTAGCTGGAAACTAACGAAACGTTAGCGGACAAAACAAAACTCAGGAGCACATTTTACGATCAGGTGGCGAAAGTGAACTAAAACTAGTTTAATATAAATTTTAAAAAAACAACAACCCTGTATTCACCACCTACCTCAATATAACAGATGGAACAAGCAGACGTGTTAAGTCTTCAGTAAAAGCATACGACTGCAGGTTAGTTGTTGATGTGATTTTGAATCACCCTCGCCTTTCTGTTGGTGATAACCGTTAGGAGTTTAAAAGTCTTGAAACAGACCAATCACATCGCCAGAAACATTCAAAGAACATGCGCTTCCTGGTTAAGTAGCCAATTGTGTTAAAGAGCGGATATGATCCAATTTACGAATGCGCCCTGAGTAAGAGCGTCAAAGATAGTACAGATGACAAGATGGTATATGGACAACGGCAGCAGCTAAAACTAAACCCCCACTAAAACCTTACTTTCCACATTCACATTCACACAGCTATAAATTCCAGGACAAGATACTGATTTTCATGTTACATACACGGACTAAGTTTAAAGTGGGGACACTGAATGCTGTAAGTCAAAGCACTAAAACAAAGGGATATGTGTGGTGGGGAGACTTATCTCACTGTCCTTTTAATCTTTTGCACAAGAGAATGGTCACTGATCATCTGTTAACAAACCAAAACATATTTAATTTAAATTAAGTTGTGGCGTCAAAGACACAAAAAACAGGAAGTTTATTACAGCATCGGATTTTTGTTTTTATCCTTTTTCTCTCACTGATTATGATAATAATTTATTTGTGGTAGCTAGTTTTGTATGCACAGAACATCAAACGAACTTTATGGACAGCTGTTGAAACCTGAAATAACTGTAATAATTCTGACCAGCAATGTTGTCATTAAATTAATCCCAATTAGTTTCGGACACCCCTTGTGAATCGAACTTGGATTAAAAAAAATAAATAAAAATTACAATTACTTGTGACTAGTCTTGAACCTAACATAAGTTAATATTTATTTATTTATATATTGTTATATAACAGTTTATCTTTACAAATCAGTGTTGTTATAATGCATATAAATCAACCCCTACCTTTTGACAGCCTTTTTTTGACATTTGGCTTTATTGCTCTTAAATTGGCTCAAGCTTCTTCATGACATATGGACATGTTGCAATATTACACTCAAAATTCAAATGTACAGTAGAACAGTAGGTTAGTAAGGTTTAGAGGACAGTAGTGGGATGTCAGAAATAGAAATAAAGGGCAAACACAACATAATTAGATATAAACCAGGATCCAGGGGTGTCAAACATACTGTAAGGCCTGCAGGCCAGAACTGCCAAAGGGTCTAGCCCACTGAATAACTTTGCAAAATAAGATGCAAGGTTTCCGGAGCAAGTTAATATGGATATGAGGGGCCTCCTTCATGTAAAATGCTGCTTCAGAGGTTTTTACACCCTGGCCAGAGTACAATTTTCCGAAAAAAACAATGAAAACATATTGTGGTCATATTTTAAACATTCATATATTCAATGTCAATCAGCAGCTTCTGTGGAAAATAATCTGTGAAAGAATAAGCCATAATTTGTTTGTTTGTTTTTCAAAAACTTTGTTTTTATGGTTTTTGGCGATACTTATACAAACGCAAATATATACACAAAACAAACACAACAGACAGGGTGATCTACTACAATGTGAAATGCTGGATATCATTCAAAATAAAAAATATGAATATGACTCAGAGCGAGTGTTCCTCCGTACATTCATAAAGTCCACTTTAAAAGTCCCAGCACGGAACCTCAACTAGAGCAAACATACTGTAATACAGTCATCTCAAATCCAAGTAACATCTCTATTTCTTCCAATATCTATTATCCTTCTCCATATCATGTCTCAGGGGTAATGTTAGTCTTCCATGTTATTTTACTATGTCTAGCCAGTTTAAGATTGTCGGACACTCACAGCTCAGCCATTTTCTTGTCATTGCTTTTTTTCTACTTGCTACTTAATACTATTTGTAATAAATGTCTATGCTGTTCATCTGTTTTGTAAATCAATGGTTTATTAAGTTATATATAGTATATACATTATATATTATTTATATGTAATTATGCAATGGTTTTACTCCTCCTGAGATCAAATTGGGCTGTATGTGGAGTAGGGCAGTTTAATGCAGGAACATAGTATTGGGTATGTGGCCCCTGATCTAAAGTGAGTTTGAAACCCCTGATATGAACAGAATATAAAGCCACGCCACCCTGCTCCAGTAGGTGGCGGCCGCGGGTGGAAGGCACCTTTAACCACAGAAGAAGAAGAAGAAGTAGTAGGATGACCTGCCCGCCAATTTCGAAGGATGTAAACACAGAGTCGTTCCTCTTCGTGATCGACATGCTGTGAAGAAAGTTAAATTGATCACATAAAAGCGATTATTTCTCTGTCAACAATGAATTCCGGTGGAAAAGGTAACGTTAACATACCAAATGTACGATCGCCAAAACTTGTAGACGACAAAATGCAGCGTTACGGCTTTATAAGTTATCTTAGCAAGCTTGTTGGAGTCAGCTAACGAGATTTAACACTAGCCATCTCACTTTAACACCAACGTCACTTCTGCTGACTTCAGTTAGGGTTGTTATAAACCAGTGAGATAGTCAAACTACCAACTGAACAATCGCTAACAATCTTGCAATTTTTTTGACAGGATCTTGCGATTCAAGCCAGCTCGCTGCCAGGTAAACGTATCTTTATCTACACACACACACACACACCTTATGCTAAGTATTTTAGTCGTGGTTCAAGGCTAATAGTACCGTACGTTATCCGCATCTGGTTACTTTTTTCTTTCTAAAACGATTCAGAGTTTGTTTTTTGTTTTTTGGGTGTAATAATGGATGACAAGCTGAAATGGAAATCATATGGCAATTATAAAAACAAAGATTTTCAGGAATATTTCTGTTTTGAACAAAGTGAAGTATGCACTAGATTATCAGGCAATGCGAATTCCGTATTGCCATATTTCAGTCACTGTGTGGTGGTGTGGGGCAACACGTACATGAGCAATATAAAGACAGTGTTTATATTACAAATAAGAGCATTAAGATTTAACCAGAAAGTGGATTCAAGAGAGCTGACTTTTTATGAAGTCAGGACTAATGAAACGTAAAGATTTGGTTGAGTTACAGTCATTATTAGTTATGGCTAAGAAGCAAAATATTACCAGAAAACGTATCCTAGTTTAGAGGATGCAGACCAAAGAAGGAAATGTAACTTTAAGATTCAGTATGCACAGGCTACTTAAAAGCAGATCTGTGTGGAATTAACTATTGAATGATTCAAAGGGTACAAATATTTTCAGTTCAGTGAAATGTATAAAGGAAGAAAAATTTGACTATATGAAGTTGACAGGTAATGGCTCTCCTTTGTTGATGGTGAATTATTGTGTATGCCTTTGGGTTTTTTTTGTAATGTTACTGTAAGGAATGATTGTTAAGTAATTGTAATTGATAGGCCATCTATTTTTGTTGTTTATTAATGTTTTGAGTAAGGGGAAGGCAAAATAAGATGTCCTTGTCCCTGCTCCCTTGCACAAGGAAATTGAGTTGTGTTTTGTTTGTGAGTTGTTTTTTTCTCTTCTGGTGCTGTGCATTACAATGAGCGGAACAAATAAGTGGTAATGTTGAATTCTAACCACCACCAGCCTAATCATCATGTTTTGCAAGTGTTCATGTTTTTTTCTGGTCCGACAGCGGAGACGGCGATTCTATCAAAGTCTTTGTGCGAGTGCGACCTATGACCCATGGTACTGGGCTGTCCACAGATGGAGATCAGAGTCTGTGTCTCACAGTCACCTCACCAAACACCATCCGTCTGCTCTCAAAACCAGAGCCACGAACCTTCACCTATGATCATGTCGCTGACATGGGCACCTCTCAGGTTGGGCGAAAACAGTCATTGTATTATCCATATCTTGTACCACTGGCATAATTGTTGTAAAATTTGCCTGAGAGGGCAAACTGGGTTTATCAGTGTGGGATGTAGCCGGTATGACTGATTGGTATGTGATATTTATCTGTCATTTTCCAACAGGACTCTGTATTCTCCAGTGTGGCCAAGAACATTGTTGAGTCTTGCATGAATGGATACAATGGTACTATTTTTGCCTAGTAAGTGATCTTAACGTTATTTATACACAGTATGAAATAAAAAATGTTTTATTGCATTACCACGCCGCATTTGCTTCACATGCAGCACACATTCAGTTCCTTAACTTTTTCTCTTGTTTCTGCAGTGGACAAACAGGCTCAGGGAAAACATTCACCATGCTTGGTGAGAATTTAGTACATCATTTACACTGTGTACAATACATTCCGTTAAATGATGGAATAATTGAAATGGCCCTTTTTTTCTCTCTTGCTAGGGCCATCTGAGTTGGATAACTTCACAGATGAACTGCGAGGTGTTATTCCTCGAAGTTTTGAGTATCTGTTTTTTCTCATCAACAGAGAAACGGAAAGGGTGAGCTGTAACATTTCATCACCAAGAAAGTGTTTTAAACCAAAACTCAATGTTCGTTAAATAATGAAGTTTATGCTTTGTGTTTTTTCTTTTCGCCCAGTCTTCACAGTCCAAGAGTTTCCTTTGCAAATGTTCATTTATTGAGATATACAATGAACAAATTTATGACCTCCTGGACACAGCCTCAGCTAGTCTTTTTGTCAGAGAGAACATAAAGAAGGGTGTGTTTGTTGAGGGAGCTGTGGAGAAGTTTGTCAACTCAGCTGCTGAAGCTTACCAGGTAGGAATTTCCTGCTTGTTGTGATGAAATGCTTGATTCCTACATACTTTGAAGCTAACTTCATCGTCATATTGTCTAAAATATTTTGTACAATACAAAGTGTGATGTTTATTGATCTACATCCAGTTTTTACACAGGGTTTAGATAACATTCAACAAACAATTTAGTATACAGTATTTGTCATTATGTTTGATATCACTTAGGTCTTATCCATGGGCTGGCGTAATCGTCGAGTAGCCTCTACCTCCATGAACCGCGAGTCTTCGAGATCTCATGCTGTGTTCACCATGACTTTGGAGTCCAAGGAGACCATCAACGAAGTGGTGAACATCCGAATGTCTCAGCTGAACCTGGTGGATCTGGCAGGGTCTGAGAGACAGAAAGACACACACACGGAGGGCTCCAGACTCAAGGTGACGATACATGCCTGAATGTATGCTCATACTCAGTTACTACATCTGGGATTTAGTTTTTGCTTACATTTGCTTGTCTGTGTTGCTTCTCTTTCAGGAGGCCAGCAGCATCAATCGCTCCCTCATGTGCCTTGGTCAGGTGATCATGGCACTGGTGGATGTGTCCAATGGGAAGAACCGTCACATCTGCTACAGGGATTCGAAACTCACCTTCTTGCTAAGGGTGAGTGACTGTAGATGCAAAATGCCTTTTTGGTGCTGTTTCAGTGGAGATTGTTTAATGTTGTTGCAGCATTGTATAGGTTCAGGTACAGAAGTATAGAGGGATTGTTTTTTTAATGTGAAACATTTTTACATATTCCTAATGTAAAGGACATGTTTTCATGCTACTTTTTGTTGAAATCACTTTGTTTTGATAGAATAACATTGTGGAATACACATACAACCTAAATGATGATGTGATTTGGTTCAATTTAAAACAAGCAGGTGTTCATTTTCTGCATAATTCTTGTATTTTCTTGTATTACATTCTTTAATATTCTACATTTTAGGAATGAAACACTTAATAGTATATACTCATATTTATATATAAATTTAAAGATGTGAATGCACTTTATAACTTGTGTGATGAAGTTTTTTTTTTGCATTTCCTAGTGCTTATGTTTAGAATATTTCAGGTTTGTTTGCTTATAAATATAGGCTCTGTAACAATTGTCTCATTATTTCAGGACTCTCTTGGAGGAAATGCAAAGACTTACATCATAGCTAATGTACACCCTGGATCAAAATGTTTTGGAGAAACGTTGTCTACCTTGCAGTTTGCCCAGAGAGCAAAGCTGATCAAGAATAAGGTATCAGTCCTCACACATAGTTCTATGTTGTATTGAAACATAGTAGACTTCTGATTAGTTCTAATAACTTTAACATTAAAACACTTTATTATCTCACCCCTGTGCAATTATTTTGTTTTTACAGGCCATTATCAATGAAGACACCCAGGGAAATGTGAGGCAGTTACAGGCTGAGGTGAAGAAGCTGAAGGAGCAGCTTGCACAGGCTCTCGCCTCTCAGACAATGGACTGTGGGAGAGATGTAGCACCAGGAGGACCAGGACTCCCCATGGGTAATAAGACTCAGATCAAACATACACTGCATTCACAAACTATTCAGGCCCTTCAATTTAAAATACTTTTGTGATTGCACTATATGTTAACTGTTACACACTTAAAATAAAACCCATTTACCTACATACTCCCAGGTTATTTTATTTAATTGAATCATAACTGATACGTCCAGGTTTGCAACTTTTTTGGTATTTTGCAAAAAATTTAAAGGCTTTTTTCATCAGGTTCATCCATAGAAAGTCAGCATGATGTCCTATATAAGGCAAAGTTTATGGCTGCTGTTCGTCTGTGGAGGAGCCGAGAAGAGGAGAAGAGGGTATGGAATATGTCATTTATTTTTGGAAACTTTGTTGTTGTTAGGAAATAATATTGGTGCAGGGAAGTTCACAGCAATATTTAACACTCCACTCAGGCGCTGCTCAAGAAAGTGGCTCAGCTGGAGGAGGCCTGGAACCAGAAGGACAAGTTCATCCATTCCAGCCGCATGATTGTCAGGTTTCGAGAGGAACACATTTCTTGCCTTGAGAAAAAACTGAAGGCAGGACCTGGCCTACTGTCAGACAAGGACTCACAGGCTTACATTGACCAGCTGAAGGAGGAGATTAAGATTTTACGAGATCAGGTACAAAATCTAATGACCTCTGGGCACCACATAACTGACTGTTGATAACTCCATATATCTGTATAATGTGTAGATACACTGGAGGACTTAACGTTTAGATGCTCTTAGCAGCTATAATAACATGTCTTTCCTCTAACATCCAACAGTAGTTAACTCCAGTATAATTGAATATTTTCATTGACATTTCTTGTACACACACTTCTGCTTCTTCAGGTTGAACATCATCCAAAAATGACTCGATATGCAGCGGAGAACTTCAGCCTCAGAGAGGAAAACAATCAGCTTCGCTCCCTTGAATCAGTGGTGAATGCTCAAGAGGCTGTAGCTCAAATTAGTGCAGAGCTGGATGAGGCCTTCCAGAGAGCAATGGAGACGCTCACAGAGAGTAAGATAAATAGCATCATGATCAGAAAAGGTTTAGCCAATAAAAGAAGTCATACCATCTACATACAGTATATGTGAATAATCTCATATTGCTCTACAGCTCCAGCAGCCCCTGTGTCTGCAGACACCATTGCACTTGAGAAGCTGAAGGCTCAGCTGCTTCAGAAACAGTCAGACTTCACAACAGCCCTTCAGGCCTTTGAGGAGTACCAAGAAGTCACCAAGTAAGCATGACATTTGATGAATAAAACAAAATTCACATGGGGATTATTATTTTTAGGAACAAGCACCTTCCAAAGCTAGAAGTACTGTATATAGAGATAACCTTTGTGAACACACAACGGACAGGCTGTTATTATGAATATTGGCTCTAAAGTAAATAAAGCTTACAGTCTTTTAGTTACCTGACTTACATTTTAGGAGAATTAAAATCTTAATCTGTTACATATATGTGATAGTGTTACAATCTTCTTTTATTTGTTTAAAATATTATTACATTCTGATTTCCATCTGCAGGAATGAGCTATTACTTGAATATCATATTTCCTCTAATTGTTATATGGACTTATTTTGTGAGCTCGATCAAAGCTGCCATTTCTCGTTTAATGCCTTTATAGACTGATAATATAAAGTCTGCAGAGCTTTATGTGATTTAATGATGGCGTTTTGTGTTCCAGTAAACAGATATCTCAGTTGGAGTCTGAGAAAAGATACCTCGACAAGTCCAACAAGCATTTGGAAAACATCCTGGAAGCCACAAACGCTTACAAAAATCAAGAAGTCTCTGAGCTAAACAGAATTCATGTTGAAACTATAAAGGTGAGGGGATGACATGCTTTTGTTTTCTGCAGATTCTTGTCAAAATGTGTTATCTTTTTTTTGTCATTTTTCTTACGGTGTGTCGTGCCTTGTTTTTTTTGTACTGCCACTGTTGGTGGTGTCATGAGATGAATAATTACTGTTTTTCATCCTTCAAATATCTGTCATATCAGATTCTCTCCACACCCACCAAAGCGTACAACTTGCGGTCCCGTCTTGTGCCTCTCTCTAGCCCAGACCACTTGAATGGCATGGACGATAATGTGGATGACATTTGGGCCGAGGAGCCGCCTTCAGACATGACTGAAATGGCCTTGACTGAGGAACTGCGCCAAGTACAGGTACAGCAGTGTGGAGCATCTCTCGTGTACTTAAATGCATATAAAGTAATTTACCACACAGTGTTTTTATACTTTCTCCTCAGGAGCAAGCTAGTCGTGTCCAGACACAGTTGGGTGATGAGGAGATAAAGAACAGTAAGCTGTTGCAGCAAATTGCAAAGCTTGAGGAGCAGATCGCCGTGATATCACAAGAGTCTGACCGCAAGGATGAGGTGGGATATTTCCTCACATGTATATACTGTAGCGTTCATAATTTCACTCTATGGATCATTAAGAGTTTTGCCTTCAAATGATGTAATAAATTATTTTCATTTGATCGGTGGGAATTTTGAGATTAAAGTAACATGTTGCCCTTTACCTGATGCAGCAACTTTCTACTGAACGAGCAAACAGAAACAGAGATCAACTCAACCTGCAAGAAACCATCATTAACCTGGAACAGAGCCTTCAGTCTGAACAAAAAGCTGCAGAAGGTGCTGTTTCTCATTTGTTGTAACGATTTTCACCTGCTTGTCTGTGTGGACCTTTGGTGCTGTTTCATTTTGAACCAGCATCAAGTGTATCACAGTGTTTACTCTCCTTTCAGTGTTGAGAAGTGAGGTGCAAGACCTACGCCTGGTGCTGCAGTCGTCCGATAAGGAGCTGGCCACAGTGAAGAATGAGCTGAGAGACGGCCAGAGCGAGCAGCAGAGAGAGATGAGCCAGCTCTCCAATAGTCTGATCAGCACACAGCTCCAACTTGACAAAGTGCAGTAAGCACAAGTCTTTACTGCTAAAATGTGACTCTTCTTGATTGGATGTGTTTAGGTGCCCACAACCCATGTGTCTTTCGTTCAACTGCTTTTTTTCTTCCAGGTTGGAGTGGGAGCAGCTTCTGGAGCAGCATCGGACATTGCAGGATTCTTTCGACCAGCTGCAAGCTGAGGCCAAGTTTGAGGCTGATCAGACAGGACAGCAGCTGCAGGACAGGCAGCAGGGGATTGATGAACTGAAGGCACAGGTTATGGTCAGTGAACACATAAACTCAACTACAGCCCTTTTCCTTAAAATATAAGATTGGATGTCATAACTGTCTATATATTTATTCACTTTCTTTTTCCTTTTGTTGTAGGAATTAAGTAAGTCTCTGCAAAGTGAGCAAGAGCACACAGGCACCCTGATCACCCAGTTAAAAGAAAACAAAGAAAGTACATCAAAGTGAGTTTTTCGCAGGCTGAACCCATTTATAGTTTTTGTTTAACTGCAACAATTTTCTGTATTTATGAAATTCCTAAAATAACATGAATGACTGTGTATGCCTTCAGAGAACTCATTGAAACAGTGGAGCAGAATACACATCTTAGAAAACAAGTCTCAGACCTGATGGCACAAAATCAACAACAGGTTGGTCCTGACCGAAACCAATGTGCATGTTTTCAAGTTAGAAATATTTAGCATAAACGTAAGTGCAGCTGAGTGTCTAAATCTGGTTGTTTCTTTTTTCTCTTTTCTTTATTTATAGGTGTCCAAATTTGTCAATCTTGAGCAAAATCTAACATCTGCCAATGAAACCATAAAAGGCCTTCAGCAGAAGACTGAACAGGATAAAGTAAGCCTGAGAATAATACTGACTTCTTATTTCTTCTGAGAAACTAATTCCAGTAAGTCTGCTACCCTTCTGAATCCCTGTTGTGTTGTTTGACAGGATGTTGTTGTAGACCTGATGAACCAAACCAGAGACCTCCGCAGTGAGCTGATCCAGAAGGACCAGACCATTTCCCACCTGTCTGGAGATATCAAAGACATCACAGTACTTTACTCAGCCTACTATTTCACCATTAACTTGTCCTTTGTAACTTTGTGCTACAAATACGTATAAAGTTTGAATCAGTCACTGCATGTTTATGATAACATCATTCCTCTTCCAGGCCAAGTACGATGCTGCCTGCCTTGAACGAGAGGAAATTAAGGAGCAATACTCTAAGATGCAAAAAGAAATCTGTGACCTGAAAGAAACTTTAGACAGGAGTGTGGCATCTAACAAAATAGAGGTAAGATTGATGATATTAATCACCACAACACACACATTTTTCTTGGTTGACTGACTGAAGGTGAATAGTACTCTGACCCCTGAAGTTATGTGTGTGTCTGTCAGGTTGAGGTGTTGCAGGAGGAGGTGACTTATGCCATAGAGGAAGTTGAAAGACTCACAAAGGTCTTAGATGAGCAGAACTGCCTCCTCCAAGCATCTCAGGAGCAAACAAGCCAGAAAGAGGTCATGATACAGAATCTAGAGAAGAAGGTAATTCATTTATCATCTCATCAAGGAGCAAAAGCTCCAAATAATCAGTTAATTAAAAACTGAAAGACAACATCTAATAAAATGACTCATTTACAAAATGTTCCATTTGTACCAGATTCAACAACAACAGGAAGCTGTTGAGAAAACAATCAGAAATGGAAGTTTTACACCCTTTAAAGAGCCGACGGCCACACCTAAATCATTACCTCGGGTAAGACTGTGGCTTATTTCGTTTTTTAAAATCTGATTTTAAAAATGGAAAATGTGTGGTTTGATGATTTCTTTTGTATTTTTCTTCATGCTTTTCAAGACTCCGCACACCCCAGGAAGCTTCAACAGAGACCTGACCCACGTGTTAGAGAGCCAGGAGAGGGAGCTGGAGAATCGGCGCTCGTCCATGATGAGCATGGAGATTCTTTTAACAGAGCTGAACGCTGAGAGATCTGGCAAGAATGAGGAGATCCAACGGCTAAAGGTAGATTGTTTTGCCAAAGTTATGAATATATAGCAATTTTTTTTCAGGTTGAAATACTATCATGAATTATATTTTTTAGTAAATGTAAGGGTCTTAATTAGTTCTGTATTGTATCTGTATTCTCTGTCATCAGACGCAGCTTACTGAGAAGGAGGTGGTCCGAATGGAGATTCAGGCTTTGCTTGACCAGTTTTATACCAAACAGAACCAACAGATGCAGAATGGAAAAACAAATAGGTTGAGTTTATTCATCCTTTCATTCTGCCATTTACTGGCCTACAAGGTATCAGACTACCCATGGGTGATGGTGTAAGTGAAGTTATTAATGTTGTCATGTGTTTTTCAGTGAGGTGCTGATTGAAGGCATTAAGCAGTCCTTACTCAAAGAGCTACAAGAGGAGAGAGAAGAGAAGGTTTGTATTTATGTCTGCTGGTTGTTTTTTTTCCCTTGATAGAATAATTTATAAATGATTTGTTGTATGTGGTTCATTAACAGGGCAAGATAGTGCAGAAGCTGTGTGACACTCAAAAACGGTAAGCGCATGTATGGAGTGCTGTACTTCAATGAATTCATCCACATTGTACTTATTGTCTTAATCATTTGTACTTGAGGATTGACAAGTTCTGTCTTTGTGTAGACTGCAAGCACAGGAGTCAATGTTGGCCCAGTCTCAGACCTGCGTTCAGCAGCTGACCACTGAACTGAGGAACCGCTGTCTAGAGTTGAGAGATCTGAGCCAGAGGACACAGGAAGATGATAATAAGCTGCTCCAGGTCAGTTAGTTTGTCTATCTAGCTCTTTGGTCCCAAGCAAAATGCTGCCATGGAGTTTGTTTGTGTACATATTAATCAGTAATGAATTCCATGTTATAATTCGTTAATGACATTTCACACTAGAAGAAGACAAGAGGGACAACATGGAAAGTTTCAGATGTCGACATTAAATAGAATATAACAGAATTATATTTATAGCTTTTTGTTTCATCACCTTCTGCAAAACTGACTGGAAAGGTCAGCTGACTGTGCTGATATGTTTTTTTTTCTTACAGGAGATTGAGGTTCTCCGCAAGCAGAACGTTCAGTTGTCAGAGGAGAATGGAAAACTTGTGGGACATAAGAACCACAAACAGAAGATTGAGTATCTGGTGAAGCTAAAAAAGGACAACACCAAACTTCATGAGGTAACTATCACTTCTGCAAAGGATATTTCTCTTCATGAATACAGTTAATAGATCAAATTGGGGTAATTAATCAAATCTGCATTTATTTTGTTTAAAGGAAAACGAAAAGCTGCGATCAGAGATCAGCCTACTGCGAGACAACAATGAATGTCTGCCGCTGGAGGCGCTGTGAATCTCAATTTTTCCCAACGTTTTTTTTTTTTTTTTTTTTTAAATTTGATGGTTCTATTTTTTCAGATGGGTTTGACTTGTTTAACCCTTTTGATAGTTTCCAGTACACAGACATTTTATTCTTTTTTTTTTTATTAAGACAGGGAATGTTCATTTATGATACTTATTTGTTTGTAAGTGTTTCCTGGAGGCATACTGTACCCTTCCATGGACCTGCCATTACAGCAACAACAGACCAGCTGTGACATGAACTTTAAATTTATTAGAAACATGAAATAACTTTCCTGGTCTTGTTGGTTTGCTTTTGATGTACAGTAGTACATCTAGTCACACTTTTTACAGGCTTCATGCTAAAACAGTGCTGAGTATCTTCAATGTGAAATCTGACTTTTTACATGTTCATCATTTTAGGTGCTAACATTTGATGCTGTGATTATTGACTGAATATCTGAGTCATATCCACAGTATTATGTTGTATTTTCTTCATCATACTGGTGTATTGTGATTGTCTTTTTATGTATAATGGACACTTCTTTTTTTCAATACTGTAATTAAAAAAACTTTTGCTACATCTTGTTAGCTGTAATATCGCCTCACATTTTGTGGTTTCTTTACCGAAACAGCTGAAGTAAATGGTCTATAAAAATCTAATTACAGAAAATAATCTGCATAATTCTCATTTACCTAGGTCATGGGATATATAATGGTAGTAAATCAGTGGTCTTTAAATGAAAAACGCATCTCACATTAGCAGAATGTTTTTGTCTTGCTATATTTAACCCTCACTAAAATGTGCGTATTCTGACCCTTCACAGCAGGGTCATTTTTTACCTGGCTAAAGCATTGCTGTATAATATACCAAATTTCTAACCACAAATTATTTTTCATCCATATATATTTTATCATGCAATGAATGGGTGATTAATCCTTTACTACAAATTATATAGAGTACATTTTCTTTAGGGTTGATACTAAATCACACTATAATTATGATTTCATGTTATATAAAACAGGAAACAGCCAGAGTTATTTCAATGAATTTTATTTAAAGTAAATAATGCAACATTTTTTGAATGGTAGATTTTATTATACCATTAAAACCACTCAATCAACATTGTTTAAAACCACAGGCCCTCGCTTTCTGTCAATTGTATACAATGAACTCTGCATTGAGTGTCATGAAAGATTCAGATAGCTGTGCTGCTTTGTTTATAAACTGTGGGGAAGGTGGTGCATGAGAGAAGTCACAAGGGCCTTTCCTCTATTTTATCTTCATCTAATACTTTTCTCAGAACTCACTGAGTTCTGTCTCAGTGAGTCACTGTCTCATTTTTCATCTTAGAATAACAGATCCAAAAAGATCCACCAAATCACTCTATCCACTCCACCAAATCAGTGAAATAGGGGCTCAAGTACTTTTAATAATCCTATGAGAGCTGCCCTCCACTATAGGGAGGACTATGTTGGACTACTATGTTGGGTACCTGGTATAGTTGATGGGTTTGATCTGTTATGTTTTATAGGCTTGTTTGCAGTTGCAGATACTGTGACAGTGTGACCCTATTTCCTTACTGTATATACCATATATATTCCTTACACCATATATGATGATGCCTATGCACAGTTTTACTGATTCATATGGTCCACCTTGACCTCTGTCCCCACTGTCCCAATCATAGGAATACACTGACATGCCAGTCTAGTTTCACTGTCCCCAAGAGCCCCCATTACCATTATTTACTTGATTTGACCCCCTCTGGTGACTAAAACACCTATTAGTTGGTCAGTGTGGTCCGTGGTCTGTGTCTATGTGCAAGAACTTACACAAGCAGCACAAACATTTTAAATTATTTCAATTTTTGTATATTCTGGATCCGGGCTATAAAAGTCGAGAGCGGTCGTGATTGCAATTATTTTATCATGTCGAGACAACACGGCCGTTTTCGGCTTCCGTACTGGGACATGAACGTAATTTAAGATTTTTTATTTTAGTTTCTTTTGTCTCATTTCTTGCTTTCAACTGTCAGAATAGGTCATTTACCTGAACGTGTGAGGTTAATAGAAACAAAATGCTGTAAAATGGAAGAATTTGATTATAACTTGATTTGCAGTTGTCATGGCAACAGACGGGGCGGACTGAACTAGTTTGCCCCACGCCGTTAATCGCCATTTCCGAGATAGTTACCTCAGAGAGGCTACTGATAACCTGCAACATGAAGAAGGTGTTCACCTCTGAGCAAATTTCAGATTGGTTCACCTCGGGGACCACGTTTGCCAACATCAAACTGACAGAGGAAGCGGTTGAACGAAAGTTAGAAGAGCTACCATCAAGTGAGACAGGGTAAGTTCAAATACATTGAGGAAAAGTTAACGGCAGCTAGCTACCTAGCATCCCGCGTCTAGTTTAACACGTGGCAGATTAGCTACCATGCAAAAATATTCAAGGTTACTGATGTCACTCCTTTATCTCAGCCCAAACTTTAATTTATTGGTGCCATAAACAGTCAGACTGGTTAATGCAACATTTTTGTAAAGACAATATGTGAGAGTTAGGAAGAAAATGTGAGGCTCAGATTAGCTTTGGTAGAATTTTAGCTAAGGACAGTAATTAGCTTGGTAGCCTTTCTAGACTTTTCTACTCTTAACACGTCACTATTTTAAATGGCTGTCAGTAGCTTTATACTTTTAAATATTTTTTTTTATAGCTCGGGTGTCTGGATTAATTAAAACTTGGGACCTTTACATATTAATGAATATCCATTACTTTCAAGGTTTTCCAAGATTCGAATTAATACCTCAACTTCAATTATCTAGCACTGATGATTTATAAATTACAATTAACAGGCTTACAAATAATTTAGTCTTTGCATCATGTTGCCATGCTGTGAATGTTATTACTGTTATTCTTTGTGATAAAAGACCACAGATGTATTGAGGAGTGTGTCCTCTCACAGTGTTGTGTCATATGCCCTTGTGGGCCTGAGAGGAACTGGATAGTAATATGGAAGGTCCCAGTCCCTGTTTATTGTGACTGAGCTGGAGTGCCTCATGGCCCGGTCCACATATCCAGAGATTGTTGGGATCTCTTCCCTTAGGTGGTCTCCGCAGTTGGGGACCGTAGGTGTGACGAAGCGTTGCTTCATTTTGTAGCGGCTTGTCCATGACTCCATTGGTCTGAGCTGCGCCTGCTCCACTGAAAGATTGTCCTCTTCGTCATATTCCTTTTGGCTCAGAAAGTCCCTGAGCACCCGCTTGAAGACAGATGCAAGTTCCCAGGGCATTATGTTGTTAGTGGCAAGCACTTCACGAAACCTGTGGAAGGATGCAACAGAGTTAATTAAACACTTGCTGAAGTCGTAAGGATTTGCATCAACACAATGTCAGCTTCCACATTTACAGTTGTCTAATTGTTGGTATATTTAATTCATCATAAAAGACTAAGGCACATGCCCTTGCACCTGTTAATTCTGTCTCATAGTTAGAAGAAAGACATATCTGGGACAACAGGTCGTGGTTTTAAAAATAGTACAGTAGTGTTATTGTTGGGTAATGTTATGAAAGAACACAGTAGTGACCTAGTAGTGAGTTTTTATGGGAATTAAGTAAGTCACAGGGCTCAATCATGGAATATTTTATTTCATTATGGCGAACATAGAGATGATGAGAGGAAACCCCGGCAGTCTGGCCTTACAGGTTATCCTTCACCTTCACATGTTCACACCCTATATCGCCTGCCTCTGTGACAGTAACACACTATGGCTTTCTTGGCAGCTTGCCCTGCCTCCCTTTCCCTTCGGGTCCTCTCTGCTTTGTCTGCTGTCAGGCTGCGTGTTGATGCAGAAGCAGCTAGCCACTGTTGACAACATACTAATGTTAGGACAGAGGATGGCATGATTGCGACAAAACACCTGGAGAGCACGGTGGCTGCGTGGATAGGTGGGATCTGGGCACACAGGAACTCCAGCTGGTGTAGTTCTGATGTGGGGATGAGGGTCCGCAACCTGGGGTACCTCTGAAACCAGTGGAGACCCAGGGCGCTGTAGGCCAGCCTGTGTTCCCTTTCCAACTCCCTCGCCAGGTGCTTGTGTTCTTCCACATGCCACAGGAGCTCTTTGATCAACATGCGGCTGGGAACAACGCCTGGGGTATTCAGAGATGGTGCTTCATCCTGAGCCTGCACGCTTGTTTCATGCGACCATTTCATCCAGCTGAACAGTGGCATGGCAGTCACAGCAGACAATTCTGAGAAACTGAAGACACAAGAAATGTTAATCTGGATCTTGAGGCCATGATGTCTTTACAGTGCTGTTGTGCAGCATTTAAATATGCTAGAATATTTGTTGCTTTGAGCCAGGTGTGAATTTCTCTCACGTTGCACATACTGGCAGGACTGATAAAGACAAATTGTGCAAAGGTAGCAGGAGCAGAAATTAAATTTAAAAAAAACCTAACAGATGGGAGAGAGAGATGAAAGGGTAATGATTGAAAACTAACTTTCAAAGAACAAAGAAAAAAGAAAACATTGAATTTATCCAACCCCAGAATTATGCAAAATCACAAATCTATGTTTGAACTAGGGCTCACGATATTTTAGACCAAATACCTCAATATCGATATTACAACAATATTGTAGAGATGACTGTCGGTGCTTTCAAAAAATATTTACACTATGAAATCTTTGATAAATAACCATCAGTAATGTGGATATAATGAAAAAGTGGGTAAAAAGTAAATAATAGAACAGCTAGAACAGTCTGGTAAGTTCAGAAAATTACATAATGTACTGTAATGCAGCATTTAAAATCAGTAAAAGGCAACTCTGATGACATTTCGTGATATTATCATATCACGATATCAATATAATTTCAATATATTAAGTATCTCACTTTATCCAGA
Source organism: Scomber scombrus (assembly GCF_963691925.1). Taxonomy (NCBI): domain Eukaryota; kingdom Metazoa; phylum Chordata; class Actinopteri; order Scombriformes; family Scombridae; genus Scomber; species Scomber scombrus. The sequence continues at coordinate 14,876,658 of NC_084988.1, read as the reverse complement.
ATTGTGTGAAATATTAAAATTTAAGTTTGACAGTGAAATATTAAGTTTGACAGTGAAATATTATCACACCATAACTAAGCTGACCTCGGTTCCCTGCCTGACGTGTGCTATGATTGCCTTCAGCCTTCAGTTCATGTCAAACTCTGCAAAGGACGACGTCCCAGGTGTGTGTATTTGGCCCTTTTTTCAGGCTGATGGATGCATCACAGCTTCCACCTGGGATTCAGATGGATTACACTGCCTGCAGGGTCATAGGTCAGCCTCACAAATGCAAACTGTATGTGTGGCTTCACACATGTTGAGGTCACAGGACGGAGCTTTTCAGGTATTTAACCTTACTTCTGGTTGAGGATTTCAAAAATAAATCTATATTTTAACTACTGTTAGTTTTATAACATGTAGGAACAAATTATCACACTAATATCTAGCTGAAAATTGTAAGGGAAGATCTGTACTTACAGGTGAAAACGGCAACGCTTACGCGTCTGTGAGGTGTTCAAAATTTTAAGGTCATCACAGAGTTCAGCCTCCAGCTCTGTGTGTCCATGGCTCTGTACATGTTCATCCCTTCACTCGCTGTCTTCTACGTCCCCTGGTGTCAATTGCCTTTAAAAGAGCAGATCACTTGTGAGTCGGCAGCGATCCTCAACCGTCTCGTTTGTTGGAAGCGTTTTTCTCTTTGTGTTGTAGCTGTTGTCTTGTCCTTGTCTCATCCCTCCCACTGCTCCTGTCACGTAGACTTTTTCCAGCAGAGTTAGTCACACACTGCTAACTGACTAAGAGCTGTCACCTCTCCTCCTTTCACCATACTCTCCTCTGTGCAGTGTGCAGCTTTGTTGTAAGGTCAGCTGCTTTGTAGCTTGCATGAAATGTGTGCACTGGAGAGAAAGGGTGTGTGTGTGTGTGTGTTGTGTTGGCCCTCCTCTTAGTACTGTCAGGGTTTGTGCCTGCTGTTGTGATAAAATCCTCTCCTTGTTGAGAGAGAGCAAGGGCCACAGACAACTGGGAATGCTCTCCAAGCTACAGTGCTGTGGGCTTGGTCTAGCTGGCCAGAGGGAAAGACGAGAGGAGGCAGACAGGCTGAGCAAAGTTAGAAATGGCAGCGAGTAGTGAAGTAGACAGAGCTCCTTGTATTTTATCCCACTGTGACCTAGCATTTGAAGTTAACTTTCAATGATAACCTCAGTATTATTCAACATCCAAACAGTCATAGGCAATGTGGTTAAAAAAAACCCGGCGTCTTTGTTTCTGAGAAATACTGTATTCTTTGTTTGCTATGTCAAATAGCATTAGATGCTGCATCTCCCATTAACCTCAATGGAGAAAGCAATGTCGATGCCAGCACGAATTCAGTACATCCACAATGCCACAGAAATAAATAATTTAAAAAAACAGCACCACAGTTGCTCCATTGAACTAGTAAGTGAAAGTTAATTGATTTAAAGGTGCAAAATGTGTTTAACTCAGCATTTAATTTTAGCCGGCCAGAACACGCTTCTTCTGATTTGAAATTGACTTTCCAACCTTAACGCTCATTCAGATGTTGTAAGTGCTCCAGTGGACTGTCACCTGTTGGCCATATATATAAAAATATACCACACACATAATAAGCATCCTAATGTAATTTTTACATTAATTTAAACTACTAAAACTGCATGATGTAACTCCTTTCCACTATACTACTCAATTAGGGTCCTCTCAAACCGACAAAATCATCTACAAGTATTATTGAAATGATTTGTTCATAGTGGAAATAAAACCCATGTTACTTTTTGAGATGAAACTAGCAGGTGTAAGCTAAACCATTGTCACACTCAATTTATTAATTTTTCGTTTGCTTTGAAGAATTACAATCTTGAAGAGGAAATTGTCACACTGTATGAGTAGAGAGAGGGAAACTTGCTGGTCATTATGAATTTCAAATCCTAATTATTGCGGCTCAAATTTGTTTTGATTATTTATTTACTTTTTTGTGACTGAGACTTAAAATGTATAAACTGCTTAAATTTTCCTTTTAATTTTGTTTCTGTTCAGCACGTCAGAGGTTCCTGGTGAAGGCAGCGTAAAAGGTATAAACTCTGATGGAGGGCAGTTTCGAAAAAAAGCACCTGCTAGGAGTGAGTATTAAGTTTTGGCTTGAATTATTCTTCTTACATCGTATAAACTTACTTTGTTAAATGTAACACAGAATTTGTCAAAGACTTTGAACACTGTTTCTTGTGCTTTCAATTCTAAATCCTCAGGTTCCACTCCTCCTCCACTCGCTAGTTACGAGTACCCCAACTTGCCCATAACCAAAAACAGAGAGGAGGTAAAATGTACCAGTGTATGAGTCCATATACAACATACACTTACCCACACAGCTTGATGGTCTGAAAGTGCCCTCTTATTCTTGTCTTCATTCACGTTAGGAGTTTCTCTGAGATCGTCGTCATGTCCTCAGGACTTTGGTGCACTTAAGCTTTTACTGTTTGTTCAAGAAACACAGTTATTTGATGCTGCAGGACAACGGCTAACTTTAATTTCACTGGATTCAATTTTTCTCTTGACTATCAGAGAGTGGTGTGTGAATGTTTTAGGTGCTCGTGCTGTCATTTAAACTGTACTTCCTTAATGCAGATTATGAAGTCTGGCTTCATCAGCTTAGTACATCCATCTGCCTTTATAGGTTCATAACTTTCAGGACATATTTTTAAAAATCTTATCTATTGCAATGATATTGGTGCAAATCACCAAATGGGCTTTCTCTTTTTGTTAACTTGTTTTCTTGTGTGTGTGTGTGTGCTTCCAGCTGATTTCCCTCATTGAAAACAACTCAGTAGTAATCGTTCGAGGAGCCACAGGCAGTGGCAAGACCACCCAGCTGCCACAGTACATTCTGGACCACTACAACAACAAAAATGCCTCATGCAACATTGTGGTCACCCAACCACGAAAAATCGGGGCCAGCAGTATTGCGCGATGGGTTGCCACACAGAGGAAGTGTACCCTGGGTAGTCTGGTAGGATATCAGGTAAGTGCAACATTCAGACGAAATCTGATTTACTTAAACTGTGAAATGTGAACGCGTACATGGGCCTGCACATACAGTATATTCTTAATTCCTACAAAATGGTTAAACCATGATATTCAGGAGAGCGAGAGCCTTAACTTGAAGTGATTCACTTTAGATCACACCGTGTTCAAAAGGCAGATGACATCCTCTCACAACTCAAAAAGAGTGTGCATATGCATATTTGCCAAGCTCCTGTGTGCATTGCTGTCAGGATGTCTGGTTGTGTTGCTAAGAGCTCTGAAACAGCACATCTAATAACTTGTCTCCTCTGCTTGCTGCAAATCTCCTGAGTTAAAGATGATGTCAGTGACAGTGGGAGCAATGACTATGTTTACATGTACAAAATATTCCGTTTTTTTACCTTATTCCAAAAAAGACAATATTCCCTCTAAGCTGTTTGCATGTCTAATGAAAATGAATATTTCACTAATATTCCTGTTTACATGCAAAGGGTTTTCAGGGTTTCAGGCTTCAACAGTGGGAGCTTAAATTAAAGAGTGTCTGCAGGAAGGGAAGTAAACTGGAGAGGTGAAAAACATGAGTGAGCTGTGGCCTGATATTTATATGTGATTTTGATTTGACTGATATTATGAATTAATTAGTAATTAAAAGCAAGGTGCATAACTTTTTTGGATAGTGAATGGTCAAATTTGACCAGTTACCAAATAGATTACCTTTTTTGTTTTGGCTGGTGAATGATGCAAATCCACCAGCCACTTGCATATTTTACCAGCATTTGGCTGCTAGTTGGTGCTAATTTTGTGCCCTGGTTACAGGCACATTAGTGCATAAGTTGTCTCATGATTTTTTTCTTCACTACTGAGAGTTTTTGGTGCATCACACCAAGTTATCACCATCAGTCCATGGCTGCATGTCAAGATAAAAACCAATCCCCTCTTTCCCTGTTGTACTGACAGCAAACAGCCAAGAGGCCATCTGTTGCAAACATTGGTAAAACTCCAATTGAGATGCATTGAGATGGCATTGTCCATCGGACCAACCCTAATATCTGCATATCCCACGTCTTGATCAGAAAATACTACTTTTGGATAGGGCTGCTCGGCTATGGAAAAAATCATAATCACAATTATTTGGGTCAAAATTGAAATCACGATCATTAAAACGATTTTTTTTAAACTTTAGAAACATGCTGCATTTCTTGTCCATTTAGGTTAATGTATTTTCTCTCCAAGCAAGCAGCCTTTTATCTGCCGCTTAACGCAACAAACAGCAGAAAATGTGCGGAGATATTAGTGCTGGCCAAGCGGTTTAAGATGACGATAGTTCACACATCACATCCTGGTTTTTAATAATTAGTCAGCAAACTCAGCCTTGTCTGACGCAGGCTGGAAAATGTGCACTTTTATTTACAGTTAAAACCATTTCGTCGTGTGTTTAAGCTTCTGTCAAACTAACGGAGCTGCGGTGGCTTCCGGTCTAAGCTTTCAAAATAATACAATATTTGTTATTGTGCACTTCTCATTATTATTTACAAACAAAGTTGGGGCATGTAAAATTACGGGAGATTCCCAGGAGAAAAGACAAAACGGGAGGGCGGTGGGAGATGGGTCTAAAATACGGGAGAAACCGGGGAAAAACGGGAGTGTTGGCAGCTATGGTGTACAGTGCATGCTGTGGGGGAGGGACGGAAATACGCATGCGTGGCTTTTTGCAGGAAAATGATAAATCGTTTCCCCCCGATTTTTTATTAGTTTTGAGATCGTTTGGCCCCAAAATCGTAATCACGATCAAATTTCGATTAATTGAGCAGCCTTACTTTTGGAGTAAGGCTTAATTTGGAATATCCAAACAGAATCTGCTGTTTACATGACCCGTCTCAAATTCAGAACGTGGTCATATTTGAAATATTAGTGTGAACGTACATTTAGTCACTGATTAATAGTCCATGTTAAGGGGAGACATAATGTTCAGGTTGTGCAGCATATCCTAAGCATTATATTCTTCATCTACGCTCTGTGTGCTTTTTTATTTTTGCTGCTGCATCTGAGACATCTTGGTTTGCTGGAGGGGAGAGTTCTCTATTCCCTTTTCTGTTGTTGTTTTTTTTTCTCCTCTAGGTTTGTGAAAGTTGAGCACTCAGTTAATGGAAAGTGCTCAGAGTTGAGTTGGTGAACCAAAAAGTATTTCCCTGTGTTCGTACACAGGGTTCCAATTAATTTATTCTCAGGTCACTGGTATTTTCTCCAAGACTGAAATGACTCCAATGACCAGAAATATTTACATTTGCAATGGCAGACACTGGCATGAGGTCTAAGCATACTGTGAACAATCTTTTATATCATTGATGGAGCAGAACATAACCTTATTGATTGAAACTGGATGGGAAGAGACCCAATATCTTTAACGTGACCTATCTGACATTTTCAAGCAAAGCGCAGTGTATTTCCTGGCAGGAAGAAACACCTTTTAAAAGACTTTGGAGTTGTTATACGTTCTGACACTCAATACATTTTGATAAGTTTTGCAATAACATACTGCAAAACTTTTAAGTATTCCTGAGCACAGAGAGGAAACCAAATGCGAAAATACAAGAATTTGTGTTGGTGTCCAGATGCACCACCATCTGGTCTCCAGATTATGAATGCAGCGCAACATATTTGTATTTCAGGTTGGTCTGGAGAGGATGGCTACTGAACACACTCGACTAATCTACATGACTACAGGAGTGTTGCTTCAAAAAGTGGTTTCAGCCAAGTGTCTCACAGAGTACTCCCATATTTTTGTAGATGAGGTGCGTAAACAGTCAGATGATCATTAATGTTTGCTGGACCTTTTTAAAAGGGAAATTGAGGCCAAATTTAGAATATCTCACGCTGAATCAAAAACAATTCTTATTCATTTGAGTAAATAATAATACATTTAAAAAAAATCTATTATTACTTGGCTATTTGGTCATTTAATGAGTGTGTTTTTGCCTAAGGTTCATGAGCGCACTGAGGAGATGGACTTTCTCCTGCTGGTTTTGAGGAAGCTTCTTCATTCCAACTCTCGTTATGTTAAGGTAATCACAAGATCACTGTTCACATCCCTCTTATGCACTGTTTTTGCATTAGTTGAACTCTCGCTCACAAACGTTTTCTCAGATCATCCTCATGTCAGCCACCATTAACTGCAGACAGTTTGCTGAGTACTTCGGCACTCCAGTTCGTGGAAAGATGAACCCGGCATATGTGTTTGAAGTGGAGGGGGCACCTTATGCTATTGAGGAGTTTTATCTGGATGACCTCCACAACCTGTTTCCATGCAGGGTAAGGACATGTTAAATATTTTACTGATGCTACTGTTATCAGTATTGTGTAGCCAAAGTGTGTGTTTGTGTGTATTTAACGTTTTTTTTTTTTTTTTAACCAGGTTGAGTCACCTCACCCAGATGACCCTTATATATCAGCTGAGATTTACAGTCTTGCCATCAGTCTCATTCAGAGCTTCGATGAGATGGAAGGAAAAGATTCCAGGTGAAGTCTTATTGTCGTAGCACACACTGAAAGGGGAGATGCATTGTTTCCCCCATCTGTCAATTATGTGTTTAAATGTGTGTTTGTGTGCGAGCAGCAAAACAGAGAAAGAAGGTGGCAGGACTTTGTCAGAGAGAGGAAGTGTGCTGGTTTTTCTTCCTGGTTTACATGAAATAAGCTACATGCAGGAGGCCTTGGCTAAGCTGGTCCACAAAAGGTGAGTTTAGCTCTTCATTTAATCTTTCTGCACAGAAGTAACATCTTCTTATCTTGGAAGGTAAGAACACTGTTGTTTTCTAGAGTGCTGAGATTTTGGCACATTTAAAATCATCAGAGTACAAAGTGTGAAATGTTTAATGTACATACCTAATTTTGAGGTGTCTGTCAGACATGGGACCAAATACTTTCAGTTAATGCTGAACGATTAATCTAATCGCAATCGCGATGTCATCCTGTGCAATTATATAACCGGAAAAGAGACTTTTAAATTGATTTCAATATAAATGTGCGCATTAAAAAACATTGGGTCATCTACGCACCATGAGAGGAGATACTTCAGACTGCTCTCAGTCTCTGTGTAGTCAGTGAAGCGTGTGCAGTGCGTGGTCACATGACTTGTCGGTGTGCAGACCACAGACCAGGTGGAAAAAACCCCAAAACATGACCTCTGTTATATGGCGATATTTTTGCCTCAAGCTCAGTGACATTGAGTAGAAAGAGGTACTCTGTAAAACATCTCCAATGAAAGTCTCTACGTCGTGCAGCAACACAACACATTTATATCAGCAGTTTAAACAGCATAAAGAAAAATATGAATGCATCGCAGTGAAAGCGCTAACTAATAAAGAGACGACAACTTAAGGCTGAGGCCTGTAAACAAAACAAAACTCGAACCGACTCCATAATGTACTGCTTGGCAAAAGACATGATGCCCCTGTACTCAGTTAGCAAAGAGGGATTTCAGAAAATAATCCAGACCCGAGGATCACACCGGCAACAACACAACCTTGGGCTTGAAAGAGGCATTGGCTGCATGTGTTAGGAGCGTCAGGTCGCTATCACAACAGATAACTGCATTCACATTGTGACAGCGCTGGAGCTTAGTCAATGGTCGTAAACATCACTTTGCTATTAGTAAATTAGATTCTCGAAATCATCAATAATTATACGCTCATGATATCTTTTTGTTCATCATATCGTAATCGCAGTATTTTCCAGAATCGCAATTACTTTTTCACCAAATCGTGCTGCCCTACTTTCAGTCTCTTTTGTCTGTTTTTCTGGCTGTATTTTCATTATGACCAGTGTTTTAACCTACATTACTTGTGCTGAATGTCTACATTTACCTTTCAGATTGCAGGTTTATCCTCTCCACTCCACCGTGACTCTGGAGGAGCAGAATGGTGTGTTTCTGTTTCCTGTCCCTGGATACAGAAAGGTGAGAACCATGTTTTTTTGTGTTTTCACTCAAGTGTGTTGTCAGTACCTGCTGCACTGATGTTCTACTAATCTTTACAGGTCATCCTTTCCACCAACATTGCAGAGAGTTCGGTGACTGTTCCAGATGTCAAATATGGTGGGTTCTCTTTCTTCATCTTTGTCTTACCTGTTACCTTTTAAGTTATATTCCTCAAGACTTTCATTCAGTCAAATAACATTTTTGATACTGTATAAGAATGTTAATTTTATCTCATAGATATCAGCCTCACTATTTACTGTTACTCTTCACTGTATCAGAGCTATATTAAGTTGGTGCTAATGGAAATGGAATAACCTACTGCTGGTGCTTCACAAAAGATTGCAGTAGCCATTAATTTTGACGGACTTCTCTATAAATACAATGTGCATTTGTATGGTTGCACTGGTAAATGGGTACGCCAGTGTCTCTTCTGTACTCTACGTTGATGCTCAAGGAATATTTTCTGTAGTGTTAAACTGCACTTGCTGTTACCATGATAACAGGTGACATAAAATCAACCAGGATGAAATCTGAAGGATTACAACTTTAATGTTAGCTAGGGTTATGTTTTTTTAATCTTCTTTGTACTGGTGCTTCTTTTATTGTCGCATAGTGATTGACTTCTGCCTGGCGCGCCACCTGGTCTGTGACCAAGACACTAATTACCAGTCTCTGCGTCTCACCTGGGCATCCAAGACCAACTGCAACCAGCGCAGAGGTACAACAACTACAGCACAGAACTTGACCTCTAAAATGTAAGTATCTGTTCACACTCATTCACTCATGTTTTTTTGCTCCCTCCATCAGGTAGGGCAGGTCGAGTGTCGAAGGGCTACTGTTATCGTCTTGTTACCAAAGAGTTCTGGAAGAATGAAATCCCTGACTACATGATCCCTGAGATGCTGGTATGTGCCACTGGCCAGAGATTATTTTACATTGTTTTCAGCATTCATCTGACAATCACACTATGCTGTGCTATCCCCTCCTCTCAGCTCGCCCCCCTGGCCACCATCATGCTGAAGGTGAAGCTTCTGGACATGGGAGATCCCCGCTCGCTACTCTCCACAGCTCTCTCACCGCCCAACCTCGGTGACATAGTGCGGACTGTGCTCCAACTCAAAGAGGTCAATATAAAAAGGGTGCAGATTGATGATTCTCCCCAGAAAGAGCAATTAATGTCTCCTCAAGTAGGTATGAAGGCAGGGCTGTAATGATGACTGTTATGTATTTGGGCAGGCAGCTGACCACCCAGTTCTGTCACAGACTATTAGACCTTGGGTTCTCAGACTGGAGCTTTGAGTCAGCCGCTGTTACCATTGTCAAGTGTGTTTGGTGAGAGTTATATAGGGCAGCGTTGTGTGTTTGTGTGGGAAGGGAAAGTGGGAGAAGTGTTGTTTTTGTTTTATGTTTTTGTTTTCTCTCTGTCCCTGACAAATACAAACATTCAATAGAGAGCAGATCTCTGCCAGGTGGGCCTGGGGTAATCTTGGTTTTCTTTGCATAGAATAGTGTAATGGTGAAACCGAATAGGTTTTCCTGATTGTGTAAACTTAATAAGGTAACAACAAATGGGATGATGAGTTCGAAACTTTCAATTAAACATTAGTTATTAATATCATTTTAAATTTATTTAGAACATTTTGTTGTCACATGCACAAAATGAAACCTCTGCCTACCTCCCTCTCTCATCCCAACCAAAAATGAGTTGATCAACTCAGTTGTTCTTCTTGGCTCACTTACAGTCAAGATGGCAGCAAAGGTAACAAAAACAGGGTTTTATTCATCTCATACCGTGCCTTAATTTTGTAGGTCATAACATATTGTGTATGGAGTTAATTTAATTTGCAGGTCCTACCGGCCAGTAAAGAATAGTGATGAGTAAGGCTGAACAGTTTTGAAAAAATGTCTAAATCCACATGGCACCTTTTTAAATCTGTTGACTTGACACTAGCTGGATATTTTTTTCTGCAGATGGGTGCCCTATCTGCAAAAAATGATGGTCGGGGCCAGAATGAGGATGGTGAGCTTACGTTCGTCGGCCGAGTGCTGGCCCACTTGCCTGTGGACCTGTTCCTTGGGAAGATGATTGTCCTGGGTTACATTTTTGGCTGTCTGGATGAGTGCCTTATCATAGGTCAGTCTGTCATCATCCTAATTATATTGGCTGCAGTTACTGCATATGCATGTTTACAGTTGTAGAGGCAGAGCTTGGTCAACAAATATGTCATGACTGCACTTTTTGTTTGTCTGTAATATGTAATAATATATAATGTAATATATTTGTGACTGCCTGTTTGCACAAATAAAACTTTCTACCACTCTTATCCTCAGCTGCCTCTCACTCTCTGAAGAGTTTTTTTGCCATACCATCCATGCAGCAGCTTGCCGGCCACAGGTGAGTCACATACAGTAGCTGCTCCAATTCAGACTCTCTTGCAGTCAGTGTGGCACGTGATATTTGGTACATTATGTTGTCATGTACTCCCTTGGAGTTCGTTTACTTGCTTTTATAGTCCCATCACGTTTTTTTTCTGTGTGCAATTAAAATTATTTGAAATTCCAGGAGCAAGTTGGCCTTTGCTCGCGGCACCCCAAGTGATTCCATAGCTTTTGTCAACGTCTTCAAGGTAATGTGTTTAATGTCAAGTCAGGGTGTTGTTCAAGGTAATTATGTGTTTGCTCTAATGGCTGAAATCCCTTCCCTATTGTCTCTTACTGTTAGGCATGGCACTCCTCCAAAAAGAAAGGACTGCTGAGACACCCAAAGGTGAACAAAGCAACATGACACAAAGACATAAGAATGTACTGATCATATTCTTTACTGGTATAAAATCCTGTCCTCTTTTGTATTTTCTTTGCCTTTGACACTCCCTCTTGTTAGGATGAGCTAGACTGGGGAAAAGAGAACTTCATTCAGATCAAGAGGATCAGGGAGGTAAGGAGACAACTCCAAGCATCAGGATGAAGCAGAGCTGGGTCACACTCACATGGAAGCAAGTCTTTGTCGTCACTCATCCCAGTCTTAAAATCAATGATAGGCATTCATCCTTTTTCTGGATCTCCTGGAGACCCTGACACATTTCCAGGCATCATGGCTGGGTGTTTGGCCCAGGGGTGGTGCTTCAGTATGGGTACATGGGTTTGGATGGTGGGTGAGGTTCCTGGAGGCCCAGACAAAAGTTCTTGGATGCGTATTGTCATGTTAATAGGAGTGGAATTTGATTTTGTTGAGTGATTGTCAGTTTTGATGTTTTTCAGAGGGTTTACTGAAGTTGGTACAGACGGAATATATCGTCTGTATAAGCCAGTGTCATTTTTTAGAAGCAGCTGTCCAGCCAACCTGAAAACTTTCCTCTGTGTTTCTGTCATTAAGAGTTTAATGGTAAGGTTTATAAACAGTTAATAAACACATTTGTTTACAAGTGTAAACACAGTCAGATGTGATAAAGTCAGGTAAAAGGTATTATTAACTAACATTTTGCTAAAATTGAATGCTCCTGTTGATTATAGCTTGGCTGCACAGTTCTGTCTTCTCGTGCGTAAAAAATACTCTCCACTCTTAATGAACTAATATTTTGAAATTAAGCTGCCAATAGAATATTGTTGGTCAGCCCTCCTCAGCAGTAACTCATTGTCTAGGTTGCAGAGCTGTATGAGGACCTGAAGAAACGTGTGCAACAGTTCAACATGCATGTGCCAGACAACGATCAACCCTCGGATTATACCAGCATACACAAACAGAAGTACATTCTACAGGTTTGTTAGAGTTGTACACGAGTCTGGTGACAAAGTTGTATGTACAAACTTATTGCAAACAGTTGTTTGAACCTCTCCTTGTCTTAGGTGGTTATCGCTGGTGCCTACTACCCCAACTACTTTGTTCAGGGGGAAATAGATGAATCACTGGCTTCCAGAGATTTGTGTGGCTTCAACCCCAGAACAACAGTGATGGTATGAGTTACAGATGTGAAATCTTTAGAGCAGGCAGAACATTTCATTTTGTTAATTAATACTTAAGGGGGAAAAAAAGTATGTGATTACACTATAGATGATGACACGTTAACATCAGTTGCGCTTCGAGGTTAATGCTTTACATCGTGATATTGTAACTATATTAGGACTGAGCTGAAAGTACCACTGAAACTAAGCCAGGTGTAACAATGTAGAGTCACTGTACATAGGATAAACCCTTTTGATTGAGGTAACAACATAACCTTTAATCTTGAGTCTCAGGCAAAACAAAAAATTGTGAAGTTGTTAATTTATCATCAGTCCATCAAATATGTTGTGAGTGTATTAATTTTAAGGGGCACTTTAATTTCTGGTACACTAATAAGGCGTATAATAATAATAAGCTGTACTATCAAATAAACAAACAATAGGAATAATATGTTCTTTATTAGATAGAAACAGTTATACCATTATTAGAAACCATACACCTAAATAATGCTGTTATTATAAATTGTATATAATGTGGTATTAGACCCAAACTATACCAACTATATTATACTAAACTATACTATACAACTTTTTGTAACATCGTGCTATGTGTTGTGTCCAGGTGAGGAACCTTCCTCCATACAGTTTTCTGTACTACAAGCAGCTGCAGTCTCTGTTCCGCTTGTGTGGACAAGTCAAAGCCATTTCCTTTGAGAGCAGCAGGTACTGAGGGCCAAATCTGACATCATGTCTCAGCATCTACTCTGATTTGTTTTTTGTATTTTTTATGTAGATCACTGAAATGTGCACATCATGATCTGTGTGTGTGTGTGTGTGTGTGTGTGTGTGTGTGTGTGTGTGTGTGTGTGTGTGTGTGTGTGTGTGTGTGTGTGTGTGTGTGTGTGTGTGTGTGTGTGTGTGTGTGTGTGTGTGTGTGTGTGTGTGTGTAGAGCATATGTGGAGTTCTACAGGACATCCCAGGACTCGGGGGTGTTACCTGAGGTGTCCCTTGCCCTCCTCCTGGCCCAGCAGAGTCCTCCTATCGAGCTGTCTGTTTATCCCCTTGAACAAATAGAAAACTGTGCTGGGAATAGAAACATTACTCACTTGAAATACTCACGGTACAGCTCTATTCACACATCATGAAAATAACATTTCTTGTCCATGTGATTTAGTAAAATCAGGCGCTGCATGAAAGGAAAAAATTATCTTGGTGAGCAAATAATTTCATAAAGAAACAAAGAACAAAGGTTCAGCTTTGTCACTTTTTTGATGGGTAAGACCGTCTTTTTGGAAAGTGGAACCCCCTGCACCACAGGCTGTGTTGGTCAGTGCCCCTGCACGGAGCCTTAATGTAATCTGACATCCTGGCACTCTGCATGACTTTGCACAGCAATCACTTGTACTCAAAGAGGGGCAGTTTCAGGCAGAGACAGCACCAGCTATTTCCTTCCTCTTTCTGGTAGACAGGAGATATGTTAACACATGCACATTATTAGACATGAAATAAGACAGCTCACTGACCATTTTCAAGGTTTCCCCTTAACAGTAATATATATGGAAAAGAATACACAATATTGCCATATTTCTATAATCTCAAATACATTTTCTATGTTGAATAGGTGGCTTTTTTTTTAAGTCACCAACCTTAAACCAAAGGCACTGACCAGGCAGCTCTGTTAAATCATTAAAATAATGGTATGACAGGCAATGTGAATGCAGTAATAAATACAGATTGCCATTTTGAGCACAGTGTATGCACAGTGAAAGTGAAAGTTCTCTGTGTGATGTTGCTGGGCAGGGTGAACGTAGACTTCCAGAGCCATACTGTCTGTCCAGTGGGAGTGGTGAGCAGTACCATTGACCCAGACAAGCTACCTCCCAGCCGCTTGTTTGTTGTCAACATCACAGAGGTCAGTCTTCTACATCTAAGCTATTTTTAGGGTTTTCACAAAGTCTATAAAAATGCAACCTCTCATGACTCTGATCTGCTTCAGGTGGTGGAGGTGGGCCATTTCTGGGGCTTTCAGGCAGATGAAGCCAGTTTGGAGAAGCAGCGCCATCTGACAGCAGAGATTAACATGCGTACACTGCATCCTGTAACTGTGTCACTCTACCCCAACTTGCTGTGTCTGGCTCCTTACTCTGAGATCATTGAGCAGAGCATGTACTACCGAGCCAAGATTCTGCACATGCGTGGTAATACAGTCGAGGTAACAATCGCTCACACACTGTAATTCTCTGGCACCCATTATAACAAACTCCTTTACTTCTCTCCTGTCTGATTTTATTTTTGTATCAGCACCTCTTTCTGATTATGCCAAAGTAGTAACATTGTCAGCACATTAAGATAAAGATAAACTTTTATTGATCTCACAGTGGGGAAAATTCACAGCTATAGCCGCTAAAAAGATAGGGATATGAGAAAAACTATTTTTTAAAACATATGTATACAACTATAAAATAAAAAAAATAAAAAAGGACCTTAAAGTGCAGGAGTGCACATCAGGGAAAAAAAATGCAATTATAGTGCAGCATTGTACAGTCTGACTGCAGTGGGAATGAAGGACCTGCAGAATCGCTCCTTCTTACATTTTGGGTGTATGAGCCTGTCACTGAAGGGGCTGCTTAAGGCCCTCACAGTCTGATGCAGAGGGTGGGAGGTGTTGTCCATGATGGTGGACAGTTTGGCCAAAACCATCAGAGAACCTTCATCAGAGAACTTCTGGAGGTGACAACTGTCTGTGAAGTATCTGAAGTCTGCTGTATACAGGGTGAAGAGGAAAGGTGAGAGTACTGTACCCTGAAGGGCCCCTGTGCTGCAGACCACCACATCAGACACGCAGTCCTGCAACCTCACATACTGGGGTCTGTCTGTGAGGTAGTCAAGGGTCCATGCAGCCATCTGGTCACTGACCCGCACTCTCTCCAGCTTCCTCCTGAGCAGTGTAGGTTGAATTGTATTAAAAGCACTGGAGAAATCGAAAAAAGTGATCCTCACAGTAGTTCCAGTGTCCTCCAGGTGAGACAGGGATCTCTGCAGCAGGTAGATGACAGCATCAGGAGGAGGGGGGAGTGGAGAACCGCAGAGATGATGGTGGTGGGTAGGGTGAGAGCTGCAGGGATGGTGGTGGTGAAGGGGACACCACACACTCCTTACAACTTGTAGTGTCATTGAAGTTTGAGCTAAATTATTAAATTATGTTAATTTTTAGGATGCCTGTCCAGTGCTCCTACTTTTGTCCCAGCATATACAGACTTTAAATGCTGCTTAGCAAAAACAGGCCGGTTTCTTAATAAAAATTTTAAGGTATTGAAAGAAAAGCAGAAGAAAAAAAAGAGAATATAAAAGTAGAAAACTGAAATATTCAAAGCATCACTGACCATAATTTGCAGTGTGTAGGTCAAGTTTCTGCAGTTTTCTGTAAAAGAAACAAACAAACTCAAAGACCAACTGATAATGTCAAATATGAGTCTATATTTAAATCACTGACACTGTTAGGTTGAACAGAGTGAAGTCATTCTTAACAGGAGTATGCAATAGCAGTAGTTGATGTTACACAATGAGCAGAGCAAAGTGTATGTTGTTGTTCTGCAGGTCCTCTTTCTGGATTTTGGTAACACAGCAGTCGTTGCCTGCAGCAGCCTCAGGGAGCTCCCTTCTGACCTCCTGTCTCACCCTTTCCAGGTAGTTATACTATAAATAGCAACATTTTCTAAATAAACAAATGCATTGTCCAGACTGTGAACAAACAGTAACACAGACAATCTGCTGGTGATCTCAGGCTCAGGAGTTCCAAGTTACTGGAATGCGTCCATCAGCCCAGTCCATCATCCTTGGGAACCAATGGAGCAGCCGTGCCCGTGACCGATTCATCACGCTGGTGAAAGGCCACTCGCTTATCGTGTCGCTGTACTCCATCCTCCATGGTGTGATGCGTGTGCAGCTGCTCATCAACACAGAGACAACAAACACGAGCGTCGCAGACATCTTGGTGAAGGAGGGACATGCAGAGAAAGCCGAAGAGAACTTTGATTCCAAGGTGACAAAGCAGTTGGGATTTTTTTTTCACATTAAATTAGACCGTGCACATATAAAAGTCAATCACATGTATAGTAGTTTGCCCTACCTAAAGCAATAGAAACCCAAAATGTGTTTTTAGTATCAAAGACATCCCCTTTCCTGAAAGAAGAGCAGCTGTAGTGAGCTAGATTTCATGTCAGTTGTCATTTGTACAGAAGTGAAGAATAAATATAAAATTAATAAATGTAAACAAATATCATCTTTTCAAGCTTCATGAACCAGTCCTTTAACATTTGTCTCATCTCTGCTCTCAATCTAAATGCCATGTATTGGTGTAAACAAAATGACAAAACTCACTTCTTCTTTTTGTGACAATTCAATGCTAATTACTAATGTTTTTACAAGTATGCTGTCATCATTGTGTGTGCTTACACAGATGCTTCAGAATATTTGCCTTTGTACTTGCAGTACTGATTTCCCCCAGCAGATGTTGTGGTAGGATGCTATAAGCAACATTGCTTTGGTCGCAATAAAAATATAAAGAATGAATAATGAAATTTTTTGGAGATCTTGGGCCTAAGTCGACTTTAAAGCACTGGAGGAAACCCTGATGTATTGAGACAAAACATACAATTAAACTAAAAATAACTCAGCCATGTACTGGTGCTATGTGCCTTCTTCACTCTAGATGTCTGTCTTTGTGTGATCTTGCAGCAAAACCAGGAGGCCCTGATGTCCTTGTACAAAGACATGGAAGGAGGCACATATGTCCCCAATTTTGCCACCAGCTCCTGGAAGGATCGCAAGGAAGAGGAGAAACAGCTCATGGACAACCTGCTTGCCCACTTCTCCAAAAGCTGCCAGTCTTATTCCAAGACAAAGGCAAGATACATGGCAGCCACACATAAGCACATTTTAATAATATCTTAATAAAAAGATAATATAAAATATCTAGGCTTCAGAATATCTGCTTTTGATTACATTGCACTTTTCAAAAGCAGTGTTACAAAGGCTTTGAAAATGTAAAGGAAAAACTATCAGGGATTAAGGGAACGCTGTAAAATAAAAATGGGTTTTAAGATGGATTTAAAAGAGGATACTACCATAATGTCTGAGACGTGGATACTTTGAAGTCAGGTGTATGATAGCATCCATGAGATGTATCATGAGAGTCGGTTGCTCTGTTTGTCCAGCAGATGGAGCGATTGCAGATTATATGCTGCTGTTGATTTTGTGGTTGTAAGCCAGAGGCACACCCACTCTGTCTGCTAAACAGAACAATGACGAAAGGGGGTCTTGGGTTGTGAATTACAATAATCAGTGGACGCTTGAATACATGACGTAATGTCTGAATGCTGCCTTTCTTTTGACACTACAGGTTCACCTGCATGGGCCACACAGTCCTCATAAAATCAACTTCCGCAGCTTTAGCAACAAGACCTACAAGTAAGTCTTGCGTACACCAAGACCAAATCAAACTTGCTTGTTGTCATTGCCACCCCATCTGCTCATGAGTGTCTCTTACTCCCAGGACGGTGTGTATAGAGAGGAGCAGCATCAACTTGTTGGCTCTGAATGAAAACCCTCACTACAAACATCAGAGAATTCTGGTGGCTGGGACTGTGTCAGTCAACTCTACAGGTACCAGATGACACTGCATAATAACTGGGCATTAATTCACACTTTTGATTGACACTAACCAATATATTATAGTAATATTGGATCAAATGACAGTGCTTAATTTACAGTTGCTTGTTATGATGAACCTGCATAGAATTGTCAACCAATTCCTGGGTCCCCATTAGCACTACCAAGGTGTGCAGTCTCTATTGATTTCCCGGCTCTCTATTTCTGTTGCCTTAAACCTTATTTCCTGCAGGCTGCTGTTTCTAGAAAATGTTTTAAAAAACACTACCTGCCCAAACAGAAGACAAAGGTAGCAACTAGCTGGTGAACATAGTGTAGCATTTAGCAGATGAAGAATCAGATGTTTACCATGGGAGTTATCGGAGACTGACAACAAAAACAGTTAAGAGGGGACTTTGCATGCACCCACTCCAAATTGTGTCTGTTGAATGTCTAATTAGGCCATGAAGATTTTATAAATCTTAAGATTGAGCTGTATGTTTTTCAGCTTGTTGTGGAGTTCATCTCCCTATAAGTGGTCAATCAGTTATTGCAGGGCTGTGTTGCAGGTACGCGTATTCTCCTGAGAGATACTACCCTCATGCCCGACATCCCTGGACTGCCTGCTCTCATTACCATGCTCTTCACCCCCATCATGGAGTTACGGTTAGTAGACTTACCACGCCTTCATTCATTGTGCTGCCTTCAAGACAGCACAATCAAAAGCACATGCTAATATTTTTTATGCTCATTTTTTTTAGCACTAATGAAGAGAGGACCTGCTACACAGGAGCCCTCTGTGGCTTGGGGTGGAACAGTCAAACACAAGAGGGCCTCCTACCTGAACATGACATTGAACTGGCCTTCGATGTCAAGTTTGATGTTGAAGACATCACTGAGGTAACATTTGTCTCCAGAAGGAGAGCCGCAGATGAGTTGTGACTGATCGCAACGAAGAAGTGGTCAGGAACATTGATTGGGTTAATGGGACCCTTTGTCGTTGGTTGCCTCTCAGGTTTTGACAAAAGTTTACCATTTTCAACTCTCTTCTGCCACTTTAACCACAAAACACAGCTGGGTTGCACTGGGAATGCTACATGACTAAATCAGTGAAATGCATGGGCGTTAAAAAGCAATTCTTTTATTTATCTGTCAATTTATGGAATTTACCTTCTTTCTGGAAGTGTTTTCTTGTGTAATCTTAAAGTCTCAGTTCTTAAGCTTTATTTATGCTTCTGCGTCGGAACGACGGCGTAGCTACGCAGACCTCTCTGCGTCGACGGGGACCCCTACGCCGTAGCCTGACGTGCACCTCCAAAAAATCCTAACAACGCGGACCGCAACGGCTGTGATTGGTCTGCTCAAAACGTCAGTTCCTCCGGCAGTTGCTTCTTCCGGTCTTTCTTCCTGCAACACCACCATTGTTATTAATAATGAACAAAAGGTATGTGTTTTCTGTTATTAGCGCACATAGTGCTACTGTGACCAACAAAAAAAAAAAAAAACATGCTACTGTGACCGGAAGATAAACAAGGATACGGATATGACTCCTCTGAAACCACACACACCCCCTAGCAGCATGGCGGTGAATTGTAGAGCAACGCGTTCCCTCGACGCAGAACTTCAAAAGGTCAACGACGGCATCGGGCTGACAGCGTAGCTACGGCGTCGTTCCGACGCAGAAGGATAACTCGGCCCTTAGTAACCAATCAACTAATAGTACATATTTAAAATAAAGTTGATATATACTATCAGTTTTACAATCAAAATCTTATACTTTGCATGTATGCCATTGATGATTTACATAATGAAACACTCCCCAATGTGTATTTATTGTTAAAGGGGCCCTATTATGCTAATTTACAGCACTAAAAAAAAAAAAAAAAAATGTTTGGCCCTACTAGAGTAGCTTTGCATGATTTTCAGTTCAAAAGCTCCTTTTTTATCCTATACTGGCTCCTTATGCAGCCCTGCAGTTCAGCCTCTCTCTCTTAACAAGCAGTCTGAGCGTCACTTTAAGGCCCCCTTCCTGATGGGCCCTCTTTGTTTTGATTGGCCAGATTTCCAGAAGGCTGCAGAGTGGCAGCTGTATCGCTCATGCAAACCATGCATTTCTTGCTTTGCTGCTTCTAATTAAAAACTTTTAAATAATCAAATAATGGGAGACTTTTATTGTAAAGAATGTACAGGAAATGAATCATGTATCTAATCAAAGTAGCAGAGTTGCGTTAGTATTGTTAAAGAAATGATTGATACGTGATAGAGAGATATTTGGAACTCTTTGTTGAATGAAGCAGTCAGAAATAATGGAGGGAGGAATAGTACTAGCAGAAACAGCCACTGTGATGATGATGCTTGATGGAGAGCTGCAGACGACTAGCACATCTCCAACTGGTAAATTACTTATTTTACTTTGTTGTGCACTCAGTGTGTCAACTGGACTTGTGGCTCGACGTGATGTCCCCCAAAACAATTGAAAAACACCATAATATTAGTAGAGTGGAGCAGTGAATTAGCACACTGTGCATGGAGGCGATGACCAGACAAAGAAATCCATCACAAGCCAACGTTGGCTCGGGCTGAAAGTAGAAAAAAAAAGTTGAACCAAGTGTTCGGGGCAGCCTGAAGCCAGTGCTTTTTTTTTCTCACAGAGACTATTTCTTCATACTTCTACCTCCTTATTTGGCACTTTGCCAATGATTAGTATGAACACCCAACAGTGTAACATTATATATGACTCAAAATAAGGAAAAGCATAATGGGTCCCCTTTTAGTTCTGTGTTCTTTTTCTATGCAGATTAATGCCTTGCGAGTGGCTATAAACCGACTGGTGTGTGAGGGGCCCAATGGCACTTTGCATCTGGGGCCAGACAGGACCAGCCACCTGCAGGAGGACTGCCGGGAGCGCCTCTTGCGGTCAGTCACGTAGTCATGCCAAAGAAATCAGTAACAAGTTTAATTATTCAAACAAGTACACAATTACTGATCTGCACTTATATTGTGTAATGCAGACTGTTTACCAAGACACCATCACGGGAAGTTGTCATTCCAGCGTATTACGAGAAACAGGAGAAATGGAACCAGGTATGGGACACCTTAGTGCTTCCTTATTCATTTGATCAATCAGCTCTGCTATATGCTGTTTTCATCATTTTAGATCTGCGTGTTTAAATGTGTTGGTGAATTGGTCCTGCAGGTGGATCCGTCTCTCAAGATGGATATTGTTGAGCCTGGAGCTGGAAAGACTAGAGGTGTGCTCTTCCAGCTTCATCCTGTCACCCTGCTCAACAGCTAAGAAGCTGTCTTTGTTTAAATGTGGTTGAAAAGAAAGTGATTTGAATGTTGTAATTTGACTGAATTATGTTCAAAAGAGTATTTTATTTTCTAAGCTGTCACTGAAATATTGTTTCTTTGTTTAAATAAGTGGCTGCTATAAAAGAAAAGTTAACATTAGCTGATGAGATTCAGCCTGTGTAACCTGTTACAGTGCTTCAGCACTGGTCATTAAAACAGTTGGTTGCAACAGATGAGGCTTGAGTCTCCATTCAAACATAGTCTCATTTGACCCAAGTTAAATTTGTCGCACACACACACTCTCCTACTACGAGACCAGAGGTGTGTCTGTGCCAGAATTCAGTGGCATGTATTTATAGCTCCCCATTCCAAGTGTCCTGTCCAGTGTCTCCCTGTATACTGTAAATTCTGCGCAGCTCAATGAGGTGTTATCACTTCAAACTTAGCTGTGGTGTCATACACAAACTCATCTTCAACTGTAAGTCATCTCATGAAGGCAAACTTGTTAGTAAAAGTGGCTGAGAAGAGTTATACATCAAGGTACATTTATTTTTCTTATCCTTGTAATTAAATACATACTGTAAGTGCAAATAGTTAAAGAGTCCAGGGTCTAAAGAACTACAGAGTATAGTTGAACATAGTACAAAGTTGGACAGTTATTCAAACAAGCTAAATATCACCAGATACTCCTTGTCTTCATAGTAGTTGTACAACTACCTAAAACATGAGCGTGTGTATTGTTCCTTATGGTTATACAAAAGCAAAAACCCTACAATTACCACATCTAAGACGCATATTGTTAAATTATTTTGTGCTTGGAAACACCAAAAGGAAATAATTTTTGATATTTATATATATTGACATATACTGAGAGAAGCCCCATCTGCTAACTCAGAAACATTAAGCAGTATTTAACATTGGCAGCAGAGCACGTCTGTGGGCATTTAGCTTTTTTTGTGCCAAACCGTACACAGTTTGTGGTAAGCACTGCAAAGCAAAAATGTAGCGTTATTTTAAAAACGGCACAAAATATATCAAATATTTACCCAAGGCTCGACTTCATGCACTTTATAATAAGCAACACAAAAAAAGTCAGTTTCTTTTGTTTCGAGTTGTGAACTTGTCTACCCTAGAAACAGGATTATGTACGTGTGACTCGTGTGTGTTAGTGTTTAGACTGCTATAGACAGGGTGAAGGCTTCTCCAGTGGATGCTTTTAGAGAACACCAAGATGACATAGCACTACGCTCCACAGATGACCACCAGGCTCTTCAACAGTAAGCGAGCTGCCTGCCTCTGAGCTGGACTGGACTGTCAGCCTCTCTGTGAGACGGACAGGTCTACTCCTCCTTTCTCTTGGCCCCTGGGATCTTCGCTTGTATCCTGTACAGAGAAAAACAGCATTAATACCTTGTTTCCAGCAAGATATTTATTCAAGATGAAGCTCTGCTTGTTCTGCTTCATTTTTTGGGGAGCAAAGCACCTGCTGTTTTTGTTCTCTCCTTTTATGGCAGGAAGTAGAGCCAACGCGTCAAATTTTACTGGAATTGGAAGCTGATAGTGGTCAGTTCAACAACTGACTATCAATTTGGCATCAATTAATCCTTTGGATACCTACAGACAAACTTAACTTTTTCATTTTCTGGGTCAAGACAGACCCAGTAATTATAGAATAACTCATTTCAGACATTTCCATCAAAAACAATCTTCAACAGACTTGATACTCCAAACTGTTTGGTTGTGACATGAATGAAAGATTGGTTTTCTGACCACACATTATTTTCGGAAACCCCCTCATCCACACCGCTACACACATTAACACCTAGAAGTTGCCCTGTCTTGCATTTTGGCCGCTGATTCTAATAGAGGAGCTTCTTTTACTTTCCTGTCTAGGACATTAAAATGTGTCCGACCATGATCAAACCTTAGTCAGTATAAAGTTCTCACTTTTTCTGTAAGCTCTGTACTTAATTTCCTTGTTTGGCTTTTGCAGGTTACAGCTACATTTTGTTCTTACATGGACTATGTGAACTTTGAACAAAAAGTCTGGCAAACACTCACTTTCCCACCACAGAGTTGACATGGGTCCGTATTAGTCCCACATATTGATCGATCTGTGCCTGAAAACATAACAAAAAGAAAGGAAATAAGTATCAAACATTTTCCAAACCACGTTTAACTTTTATAAATCATAGCACAGAAAATAATCACCTGATGTTTCTCGTAGACCACAGGCATGGTGAACATGGAGACCACAGCTGCAGAGGCACAGAGAGATTAAAGGTTAAAGTATTCTGACCTACAGTGGGAATATGTTCAAACAGAAACACTGGTGTCAGCACAGCCCTTGGTACACCTCAACCACTACACTTATCTAAGATAAACTGGAAAAGTAAATAGACATTGTACATATTCACGGTGAAGTAAGTGTGTCTGACATAAAAGGCAAATACAAATATCCACATCTTGAAATGATCAAACTTCTGACAGAAAAGACTAAAGCTGAAATTTCATTCACAGTGGCGGTGCCTGGAAATTCGTAGGAGATAAAACTGAGAAGAGTGAGATGTGTAGTGAGTCTGGATGACCTCACCTAGGATGAGCAGTGTCAGGCCGTTGAAGAGAGCACCCACATAGGTGAGCAGCCACATCAGCACAGCAAACTGAAATACACAGATACAGGGAGTAGTTAAATCTAATTTGCCTGCCCGCTTGACATTACAAACATGCATTATCGGATTGATTCGGTGTCCGCTTTCTTAGTTTTATGATTTGCGGCTGAAGCTAAAAGTTTGGCAATTGAGTTAGGGTCCATACAGTAAGAGTGTGTCAAACCTTCAAGGAGTCGACCAGATCTTGTACGAGGAACAGCCTACGAAGCTCCCTCATACAGGTGTTGGTGTACAGCAGGATTTTGTCGGCATATTTACTAATCTGGTCCTGGGATAGAGCAATTTCGATCTCCAGGTAGGCCCTGGAAACAAATACAGGGACAGAAAACAGAGAAAATACCTAAATGTCAAACACCTTTTTAAATGAAATCCAGTCTCTTGTCTTTCAACCTTCTGTTACTCACTTGAAAGGATGTCCCTCATCGGTCTTCTGCACGGCCTGAAGCACAGACTTGTAGATCCTGAAACTGATGGTTGCAGAGAGGGCTGCCAGGGCTAAGTAGGCTCCGACACTGACCACGCTGAACTGGGTCAGGGAGAAGAGAAGCAGGAGCACGCTGCTGAACACGGCCCCCGACTGCTTCACATTCCTCCAGTAGAGCAGGTCAATAGCTGTTGGGGGGGTAAAAGAAGCATAGAACATGAAGAAACAGGGTTAGGACCCATCGAATGACCTGACCTCACACTCCGTGACATGTACTGTAATGTTAGGCCGTATCCTTTTCAAAGTGGATAAGGGCTGCTGCGCGCTACACACCACACATTTGGGTCAAATAACTGGAAGCTGTTCACAACCCAACGTCCTCTGGAGAGCTCCGGCTATCACGTGATCCTGTTTTAACTCAGCTTCCTAACCCAACTTTTCATCAGGTTGGACTGAGCTGTGGAACTGGAAGGTGAAGGTGTCTGGGTAATGAATCGTCAGTTCAGCTCCTTTACCCCTATATATAGGGCAACCTTTGCTAAGATAATAGCTGACTCTCACTTGTTGAGCAGTCTGTGTTGCCACACTCCAGACCGGTGGGGCTTCATATTTGCATCTGACGTGTGCTTATCGCCAGTGTGGCACCTGGTCTGCTCTCATACGCATACAAACATACATACAGACAGACAGACTGAGACGACCATACTACCTCTACAGCCGGCTTGCAGACCAGAATTAATGATTGACCTATAGCTCTGTGAAGGCACAGGCAGAAATAGACACACTATCAGCTGCTCACAGATAACGGTTCAATGTGACCTGGCCAGCTCTGTGGTCAGTGATGAAGGATGACGATGCTTCAGTGCAGTATCTCACTACGCAGTGACACCCTATGTGAACCAAATCCTTCATACATACAGCTGAACAGCAACAAAGGCAGCCGCACATCATGCTGCACCGTCTTCCCTCCGCTCCAATATTTCTCGTCTTCTTTGGTTAGTCGGGCTTGTAATTCAAAGCTGCTAGCACAGATGAGAGAGAAGTGAGAACTGAGGATTAGCCCAGTGTACCATTACAGCTCCAGTGGCCGACATGCTCGTCCTCTGGCAGTCGTCTGTGTCGGCTGGCAACACTGGCTCGTTTCCATGAGAACTGTCGGCTGCTTGTTTTACCTCTGCTGAACCAGCTGCCTCCCCCACCATGACTGCGGCTCTGACAGCGCTGGTGGAGCTCACCGTTCCTGCCACTACTGAAACCTGGAAATCCTTCACATTACACGGAGGCGAGCACAAGTTTTGTGGCCGTGCAGAGGAAAAGAACAGCTCCTGGGGTCCCTTGTGTGTCTTACTCTTTCTCTCTGAGCTGTCCGCCTGCTGGCCTGCTCTAATTTTAGCCGTGGAGCTGTGAGCAGCATAGTGATGACGGCCATCTTTGCTCTCCACTAAAAGGCATCTGTGGATGCCAAAAAGAGAGGCTAAACCTGGGAGGCAGAGAAGTCATTGTGGCTATGTGAATCTCTGCTCTTACACACCATAACTGTTCATACACTGAAGAATAAAACAGGTCTTCTCTTATCAGAAACCAATAATGACAAACTTACCCCCCCCCCCCCCCCCCCCCACTTACTATCAATCAAATCAAACACTATCATTCAGTTACAGTGAGATCCACGTGCCCTAACTGCTGCTCTCATGCACCACTCCCTACAGAAGCCAAACTAACTGATTTGAATGGAGATGCTGTGAGAGGAACACACACACACACACACACACACACACACACACACACACACACACACACACACACACAGGCACAGGTAGCTTATCCAGCAGCTGTAACAACACACAGACACAACAGCCCTGCTCGAGAGACAGGTGTAGACCAGCGACAGTGACCGTGCCTTGTGATGCGCTGCACAGGCTGCACGCAGACTGAAAAGCTTTAGCTAGTGCAGTAGAAGCATGTACTGACCTGCGGCTCCCATGGTTGAACAGGGAAAGAGGCAGCTGCTTTATTCACGGACAAAAGGAGAGCACTAAAGGGGGAGTCCCCCCCCCCCCCCCCTGCACAGGAGGGGAGGGGCCACTGCCACACCAGCAAATCAGCATCCGGCTAACACAGGGGGACTGAGGGAGGGAGGGTGAAGAGGGGAGGAGGGTGTAGGCGTCTATGGGGCGCGGTTGCCAAAGAACCACATTGCAATCCAACGCACACACAAACACACACATGCAAATACACTCTCTTTTATTCTCAAGCAGCCCCGCTGACACGTGACAGACTGCCAAGCAGCGACCGAAATAAAGACTATCAAAATGGGGAAAAAAACTCAACTAGTCTTTTTAAATGTATAAAAGATCAAATCATGTGACTTCAGTAGCGAAAGATGAGAAAACAACCTCGCAGTCCGTAGCCACACTCCACTGCTCCATTAAAACGCTCTGGTGGCAGGGATCTGCCGAGCACCTGCCTGATGCAGTTACCATAGTTACCATGCTCCATTTTCTCCCCACCGCTCACAGAGAGATGGAGAGACGGAGAGGAAGGGAGGGGCCGAAAGGGGAAGAGGGAGACGAAAGAGCGTTCCTTTGGGAGCATGGAGAGATTCATTTGCTCTGAATCTGGGGAATCGGTGTCTCCACACCCCGACACATGAAGACTGCCACTCCCTTTATTGTGAGGCACAAAAGGACAATAGCAGGTTTAACACCAGGCCTGCTAGCTGTCAAGTGTGTGTGAAGAAATAAGAAAACATTTATATAAAAAGTATAAAAAGCCTTGAAGAACGTTAACAGTGACACATCACAAAGCCAAATTGTGTGTCTGATTTCTTATTATCCTGATATTTATATTAAGGCACGCACTAGACATAGAAAACCCAGTTTATATTGTTACAGTATCAAAGGACGAGAGCAAGGGTGACAGTTTTATGTCATGCAGAACGAACAGGATGTTGAATCAGAGCGCAGAGGAAGTTCAAATGCAGCCTCGTGACTCTTCCCTCTGATATTCAACACACGCCTAGCGAAAACCAGAGCAAACGATTAACACCAGTGACAATAATATGATTCCCCCCGCCCCCCTCCCCCTTTTTCTGTAGTGAAACTAGTTTAGCCTGACCTCATTAAATCACTGAAGACGTCCTTGTGGCCTCAAACAAGCCGTCAGCTAGAGTGAGCTAACATGCAAAGAGACTTCAACTGCTAGGTAGGACTTGAGTGTCAGGCTAGGACTTTAACATGGACTTAATATGGTGATTATGAATGTCCAGTTTTTGTTATTAAAGGGGATATAGTTCAGACTTTTATCCTCACATGATGAACAAAGCCGTGTCAGCAATCATTTTGTGCAATAGCAGGAAAAGTTTCATCCATCCACAGCAGGATACAATCCTGTATGAATGTATCTCTCCTATTAGATCTTCCTGTATCATTTCACTTTTTTGACTTCTAAGCATAAATCAAACCATTTTATGTCAAAACATCTGAACTACTCTCTTCTGAGGGTCGAAGACAAAATACTCCCAAACAATTTAAAAATAACTGCAAATTAAATCAAAGTATTGCTAAGTCTTTACAAAGTTGCAAATATGCAACGTAACGCCACAAAGGGTCTCTAAGATTTGACTGTTACCAAACCAGAAACCAGTAAAGAAAATGTGGCAACGTGGACTTTACAGACACCTATATAGACCTAATATGTAGGCTTCCCAAATTCACAAGGTGGCACACATCCGCCACAAGGCACATGTAAACAGTGAAGTCTGATTGTTGACCTACACCATGTCTATGCCTCAGAAGATCTATTAGCAGTTGTGTCATCCTAAATCACAGATGTAAAATGTATCATATTGAATCAATCATATATGCATGACTCAGTTTTGGATATTTCTGCATCACTGTCAATATTCCCGGGAAGTCCGGTGGCAGTGAGTCAGCACTGCGTTTGCAGCGAGAATGACTAAACATAAAAATGCCTTCAGCTTCAAACTGCTCAGTTTCATCCTCTGCTGTGCTGACTGCATCAGCTTAATGTGATGCGTTGGTAATATTGTAGACAGATTCAGATCTGACAGACTATCATGTTTCATAGTGTCAGTTTTGGTTAAATTAAATGGATAATGAGTCAGTGGATTAATGACTAATGGGGATTTTGACATTAGGATGTTTTTGCTTGGCTGCACATCTAAAAATGAGACACTGTTGTGTTTGTTTGGATATAATAATCAGATCAATTTATTGCATTTTCACTGCTCTCCCAATCCTAAAAAGATGGCAGATAATAAACCACATCTAGTGTGGAGGAAGGGGCGCCATTTTCTCTCATGCTCCCTTTAATGAGCCCTCCATGCTATGGAAACAGGCAGACGGAGGATGCTCTTCTCCGGCCCAGTCTCTGCAAGGTGCCATGGCAGCCGAGGAGATAGGGCTGATGTAATCAGGATGGGTGTGCCCCGGTTACCATGGAGACAGTCTGTCAGTGCTGTCCGGATGCTCTGGCTGCCTCGTTACACAAAAACAGAGCGTACGCCATATAAAATCAGCTCCCCTGCACGGTTGCATAGCGGGGAGGGTGATAACAATGACACGCCTTAGTCTACAACACTGGCATCCATATTAACATGCACCCAAAACAGATGGCTCCCAGCATGCTCGTGTGTATACGCTTATTTTCCAAAACACCCACCAGCACCTCTCACCCACTCTCCTCTTTGTTTTTTTTCCCTAGACGCACACACATGCAGCAAAAAGAATCTGTCATCAGGGCGTGTCCTTGTACGAGGGGGGTGCAGGTAAATGGCATTGTTCGATTCCCCTGTATTCGACAGATATGATTAGATGGCAAATGTACACATGCAAGGCGTAACCAGAGACGCACGTTCAACACTGCACGCCTAAAGTGTCATGAAAATTACCTACATAACCTACATGCAGAGATAGCTGTCTGTCTCTCACAGCCACAAATCACAGACAATCAATGAGTAAATCACAGTAAACACATCAGTACCCTGGCCCTTCCAGCTGCTCCAGGAGGCTTCCTTCTTTGTCACGTCTGCAGCGGCCTGCATGCTGGTGATCTGTTTTGTCCCCGTTCTCTCTCTCTCTCTTTCTCTGTATCGTCTCCGTTTTCTTCTTTGTCTCCCTCTCCGGTCGCACCGATTCACTCACTCATCCCAGGAAAGGCATGAATGGTCGAAAAAAAAGGATGCTGGGAGCGAGGCTGAGATGACAGCGAAGGGAGGAAGGGAGGTAGGGAGGGAGGGAGGAAAGGCTTCCAAGGTGCTGCCGGCTCGCGGAGCACACAGACTGATGCCGCGGAGCAGCGCTGGCTAGAAAAGAAGGAGCAGGGAAAGTGCGTATGTGTGTGTGTGTGTGTGTGTGCTGGGGGAGGGGGGTGACTGTGGGGAGGTAAAATTGTAAACACCACACCACAGTTGCTGCTGCAGCAAACCACCCATGCAATGATTAAGAGCCTAAGGGGGCCAGAGGATGGGGTGGGGGGTGATAGACAGAGGATAAGCTTTTTTCTTGAAAGGGAAAGTTTCCTAGCTTTTACAATAAAGCCCTGACGTGGTCTCAGTACTGACTGGTAATAGTGGGGGTACAAGCAGTGGGAGGATTATCCCACATATGCTTTAATGTGACACCAAAGTAGCCAGATTCATTGTCATGTACTTTATAACATGCTGCTCTAGCCTACCTTGTTGCTTGTTGATATTCATAGTGTAAAATAATAACATTTTGTGGTCTAACCTCTAATATAAGAGTACAATTATCACATAATACAACATGCTGTGTCATCAGAAAGAATGAGTCTGCTGTCATGTTACACACCAGACAGGATGCAATATCAGTGTTTTATGAAGGCTTGACACCATGCTGCTAAGGAAAAATTTGGCAAACACCCACCTCTGTTGCTTTTTATTTGCACAGGACAATATAAGGTTGTAGCCAGAGATTCAAATAGCTGTTTCAACTATGACTCACTGATAATTGAAGAGGCAGAGTGCTTTGTGCTTTAATAATTTATGCTGAGAGACACTGTGCATTACAGCACAATGCTCCTTGTTTGGTGCCTTCAGGATGTGTTTGTGCTTTAAGATTTCCAACTCAAGTCTATGACTGAAAAAGCGGCACAGGATGGTTGAAAAGCCTAGCGCAGAAGAAACAGCAGAGTCACTGTGGTGTCAGCATCGGGCAGAAAACAATCCCCTCGTGTACAGTTTGGAGATAACGTCATGTTGCAATCCTATCAAAGCAGTGAGGTCTGTCTCCTGTCCTCCCCACTGCAGACAGCCACACCTCACACCTTCTGCTCACTGCAGCTGCGAATGGGCCTCAATGCCAGTGCCAACTGAGAAAAAGCAGATTTCTATAAACCAGACTGAACACGCTACCCCATCACTGTTGCTATGGCAACTGGTGTGGAAGTGCACTGACTGATGGAAATTATATCTTCTAGTCTTCATTGGAGCAGCAATGACAAAGGGGCACTGCGCCCTCTAGCGGTGGACAAAAAAATACACATGACCTGCTTTTTAGCATTTCCAGAACCTTCTTACAGTCTGCGTAAACAAAACAAGAGGAGCTGCATCAGCTGGCATTCAATCATGGCATGAACTTATACATTATAAATGATACATTATACATGTTACTATTTATCTGACTCAATCATCATGTGATGTTGGAGCAGGGAGCCTCATTTGTTAGTTTCAGGAAATCCTCTCTTTGGAGGCCACGAAGCAAATAACATTCATTCAGATGTGATTTCTTACGTTTGGAATGTAAATTTATGTGGAAGCCTTCAAAGCCACTATGTAGGAGTGTGCCCCAGTTTTGACATCATAGGATTATGTAAACTCACTGTGTACAAGGGCAGAGCAGACACAGCAGCAGCCAATAGAAGTCAAGATGCTCATGCCAACATCAAATGTGCAGCTTAGACAGCATTAACTCCTACTGACGGTGACATGTCTGAGTTACCTAATCCCAGTATGTTAATGAGTGCTGTAAGGAGCCACATGCTGTTAAGATGCAGAATAATCATTTTTTTCTCAACATCTCCAATGCTATATTTTATTATGTGCACATTTCCATTGACAGCAAAGAGCATTGCTTATAGGTTTGACAGTGTAGCTGTCAGGTTTATTGCCAGAATGTGAATCATTGCATCCTCACTTCGCTTTTTAAAAAAAAATCCCTTCAAATGCACCACCAGGGGGAAGCAGACTTCAGGAAAGCATAACACGAGCACTTCTCACCCACCCCTGGCACAGAAGCACGCACAGCAGTGGAACATCCCATCTCCTTTAGCAGTCCTTTTTTTTTTTGTTATTTTCCAGCCTTCCAACAAAACAATGGCA